>NW_022443837.1:0-312 GCF_009761245.1 Sapajus apella
AAAAAAAGAATGAAGGAGAGGAAGAAAGAGGAAGAGGGAGAGAGAAACGGGGGTGTGGCTTTATTGCCCGGGCTGGAATGCAGTCTAAAAATGGGTATGCCTATAATTGTGCTTAATAATAGAGACATGAAAATGAAAAAGAAAATGAGGGAAGAAAATAACAAACAAGCAGCCAACCAGTATTTTGTTGAAACCTGTAAATAGATGTGATGTGGTACTGATAAGAGTGTATATTTTGTGTATTTAAAGTGGAGAGTTGTATAAATGTTAATTAAGTTTACTTGTTCCGGATCTGAGTTCAAATCCTGGATA
>NW_022443837.1:412-3533 GCF_009761245.1 Sapajus apella
GTCTAAGTCTCTTTATAAGTCTTATATATCTGGGTATTCCTGTATTGGGTGCGTATATATTTAGGATATTTAGCTTTTCTTGTTGCATTGATCCTTTTATCATTATGTAATATCCTCCTTTGCTTCTTTTGATCTTTGTTGCTTTAAAGCAACTCCTGCTTTTTATTTATTTATTTATTTTTGCTCTCCATTTGGTTGGTAAATCTTTCTCCATCCCTTTGTTTTGAGTCTTTGTGTATCCTTGCATGTGAGATGGGTCTGGATGCAGCATACTGATGGGTTTTGGCTTTTTTGGCCTGTGTCTTTGGACTGGGTGATTTGGTTGATTTAAATTTAGAATTAATAATAATATATGTGAGTTTAATACTGCCATTTAATGTTAGCTGGCTGTTTTGCCTATTAGTTGATGTAAATTCTTGATTATGTTGATGCTCTTTAATTTTTGGTATTTTTTAGAAAGGCTGATATTGGTTGTTCCTTTCTATATGTAGTGGTTCTTTCAGAAGCTCTTGTAAAGCAGGCCTGGTGGTGATGAAATCTCTGAGTCCTTGCTTGTTCACAAAATATTTTATTTTTCCTTCCAGCTTATGAAGTTTATGAAGCTTAGTTTGGTTGGATGTAAAATTCTGGGTTGAAAGTTCTTTTCTTTAAGGATGTTGAATATTGGCCCCCACTCTCTTCTAGCTTGTAGGGTTTCTGCTCAGAGATCTGCTGTGAGTCTGATAGGCTTCCCTTTATGGGTAACCTGACCTTGCTCTCTGGCTGCCCTCAGTATTTTCTCCTTCATTTCAACCCTGGTGAATCTGGCGATTATGTGCCTTGAGGTTGGTCTTCTTGAGGAATATCTTTGTGGTGGTCTCTGTATTATCTGGAGTTGAATATTGTCCTGCCTTGCTAGGTTGGGAAAGTTTTCCTGAATAATATCCTGAAGCGTATTTTCCAGCTTGGATTGATTCTCTTCGTCACATTCAGGTACACCTATCCAGCGTAGATTAGGTCTTTTCACATAGTCCCATATTTCTTGGAGACTTTGCTCCTTCCTTTTTATCCTTTTTTCTCTAATCTTGTCTTCTCGTTTTATTTCATTAAGTTGGTCTTTGACTTCTGATATCTTTTCTTCTGCTTGATCGATTCGGCTGTTAAAACTTGTGCATAGTTCACGAAGCTCTCGTTGTGTTTTTCAGCTCCATTAATTCAGTTATATTCTGCTCTAAATTGTGTATTCTTGTTAACATTTCATCAAACCTTTTTTCAAAGTTCTTAGTTTCTTTGCATTGGGTTAGAACAAGTGCTTTTAATTCACAGAAGTTTCTTATCATCCACCTTTTGAAGCCTGCTTCTGTTAATGGAACACACTTGTTCTCCATCAGGCCTTGCTCCGTTGCTGATGAGGAACTGTGATCCCCTGTAGAGGGAGAGGCATTCTGATTTTGGGTATTCTCAGCCTTTTTAGGCTGTTTTCTTCCCTTCTTTATAGATTTATCCATCTGTGGTCTTTATAATTACGGTCTTTATAATTGGGCTTCTGAGTGGACGTCCAACTTGTTGATTCCCAGCGCTAAAATCTGAGCAGCCCACTGCGCCGGCCAAAACAGCGGCTTTATGATTGATGGTGCTTTTCTGACTCTGCACCAAGAACCGCCGCACGAAGGCAGCGGCAAAACCGCCTTGCCGGCCACAAGAGTCGCGCTGGTGACCTGTGGGGCTCCTCCGCTGGGAATCTCCTGGTGTGTGAGCAACAAAAATTCATCTGAAAGTGTGGCGTCCTCTCCTTCTCTGTGCTTTGACTGGGAGCCACAATCCCGAGCTGCTAGTGATCAGCCATCTTGGATCTCTCTCTTGAAAGAAGTATTAAAGGGCACAACTTTTTAAAATGCACTTTGGAAAATATTTGTAAATTTCTTACAGGTAAAACCTTTTCAATTTTTTAAAATGCAGGGTTTTTTTTTCCTAATTAATGTGAAATAACACAGGAAAGGAAATAAGCCCTGAAAATAGGCTTTATCTGAAAACTCAAAACTAAAGCAACTTAGAATAAATGGACATCTTACTACTGCTGACAATTTTCTAAAAAACTGATGTATCTTCTCTCAGTGGCGAGGCCTAAGAGGTAAAAATGGAAAGGGAAAAGGAGAGCCATCAGGAGTACGCAGGTCACTTGGAAATTAGGTAATAAGGGAAAATGCCAAGAAGAGTTTTTTTTAGTTTGTTGTTCTTCCAGTTCATGTGTTGAGACAAGGTGCTCTTTAGCTTTGGGGCTAATAAATTTTGGTTTGAAAAAGAGAATGAGTTGAAACTGGCCTAGAGATTAATTTTAGGAGGACTCTGAGGATAGCATATTGGCAGTGAACATGTGGTGACAAAATGAGAAATACTTCAACAGAAGATGAAACAAATTATTAACGGACTTAATACCCATCCAGGCAGAAACAGCCACTTAGATCTAAGAGTCTAAACTTTCCTCTCAAATCTAGAATGTCTTGATGGAAAGGTGGGAGATAAGGAGCTTATTGGTAACAAAATTAAGTTGGATTTTGAGTTTATTTGTCGCTGATCTACTCATACCCATGAAAATTAAATGTAGGTTTAAAAAATGACTCTATCTCTTACTCTTCTTGTTTTGGCCACATCTACAACTGATGAAGGGACTTAGCCGTGTGGGTGAGGGATGAGACTGAAGGGACTGCCTGCTGCACGAATTCTCAGAATCGTGCATTATGGTGACCTCAGCACATTTTGGTAAAAATCTAAAACTTTAGGCTTTTCCCTGAAGCTTTTGATATAATAGATCTAATAAGGCCTGAATGTGTATGTTTAAAATGTTTTCTTCAAGCTGGGCACAGTGGCATGTTCCTTTGGTCCCAGCTTGAGCCAGAGTTTGAGTCCAGCTTGAGCAACATAGTGAGACTTCTCTCTCTAACCACAGTAACAGCAAACAAACGAACAAACAAAACCTCCAGGTTTTGATACACTCCTGTTTAAGAACCCAGAATAGATAAGTGCAATATGTACATTTCTGTATCTCAGAAAATGTAAAACATCTCTAGAAGAGTCGGCCTTTGCTAAGTGCTACCTTCTTCGAAGTTCTTCTTTTCAATAAGATTAGCCTGACTGTACCTAT
>NW_022443838.1:0-3525 GCF_009761245.1 Sapajus apella
TGCAACAATTTTGCATGTTCTTCACATGTACCCCAAAATGTAAAATGTAATAAAATAAATAAATGGGAAAAAAAAAAGGAAACAGGCTTCTTCTAAAAGCAGCGTTTGGATATTCCAGAGGTAATGGGAGTACATGCTGCAACAAGAAACATCTGGCTCTAAAATAAAAACGGAGCTATGTAGCAGAATGGATGTCAAGGTGTACATTCAACTTACAGAGGTAAACTCATGTGTGTATGTAGTAGTTCAGAAACCCTTTCTTTGGAAAATGTAGAAGCGGATATTTCCAGCCATATAGTGGCCTATAAGAATTAGCACTATGACTGCGTCCAAAACACAGGGGAAACATATATTTCAAACTGATCTGCTGTGTGCTTGTTCACCTTAGGAAGTTCCAGAATGGTTGTCATGGTGTACATTCAACTTACAAAGCTAACTTGACGTGTGTATATAGCAGTTCAGAAACAATTTCTTTAGAGAATCTAGAAACAGATATTTCCTGCCATATACAGGCATATAAGAATTAGCAGTAATACTTCCTCTAAAACACAGGAGAAACGTATATTTCAAACCACTGTACTTTGTGTTCATTCACCTTAGGACCTTACACCTATGTTAAGATTCAGCGAGTTAGAAACACGTTTCTTCTAAAAGCTACAATTAGATATTCCAGAATGAATGGGATTATATGCTATAATGAGAAATATCTGGCTCTAAAACAAAAAGGAGCTATCTAGCAGAATCGTTGCCAACATGTACAGTCAACTTATTGAGTTAACCTGATAAGTATATGTAGCAGTTCAGAAACCCTTTCTTTGGAGGGTCAAGAAACGGATATTTCCAGCCATATACAGGAATATAAGAATTAGCAGTAAGACTGCGCCTAAAACAGAGTAGAAACGTATATTTCAAACTGCTCTGCTGTGTGTGTGATCACTTTAGGAAGTTGCATATATGTTTAGATTCAGGGGGTTAGAAACACGTTTCTTCTGAAAGCTGCGTTTGGATATTCCAGAGTGAAAGGGAGGATAGACTGTAATGAGAAATATCTGGTGCTAAAAGAAAAACGGAGTTATCCAGGAGAATGGTTGTCAAGGTGTGCAGTCAAGTTACAGACTTAAACTGATGTGTGTATGTAGCAGTTTAGAAACCCTTTCTTTGGAGAATCCAGATACGGATATTTCCAGCCATATACAGGCATATAACAATTAGTAGTGATCGATCCAAGATGGCCATTTTGGAACAGCTCAGGATTGCAGCTCTCAGTGAAAGTGCAGAAGGTGAGTGGGCACCGCATTTTTATTGCCCACAAACTAGGATATTCCCAGGCGTAGGAGCTGCATGGGTCACCAGTGTGGCTGTTTCGGCCAACTTGGCTGTGCCGGCCCATGCCACTGCTTTGCCCCACGTGGCTTCTTTCCCAGCGCCCCAGAGCAGTGGTTCTCCATACAATATACACCAGCAAGTGGGCCCTTTGGGCTGGCCAGTGGAGTCACTGCAATTTCCCCATTCTTCTGTTTAAAAAAGGGACAGAGAAGGGAACCAGGAGAGTAGGTTCCAGGGAAAAAAAAGCACCACGAATCTCAGTACTGACGTTTAAGCCAGTGCAGTGATGTGTGGCAGGGGAAAACACATAGACCACCCCGGTGCCTCTTCAACAGGTGACTGGAACACCAACCTAAAAAAAAAAAAAATCTCTGAGGGTGGGAGTCAGGTGATCAGGCTGGGCTGGTCCCACTACCACCCCGGCAAAAGAACAGCAATCAGAAACTCTCTGGATTGAGAGTTTCACATCAAGCCCAGCTGAACACGGGGTGGTCCACCTCTGTGGGGTAGGGGCGTCCGCCATGACCGAGGCAGCCCGCCACTGTGGAGGTAGTCAGCCAATGCTGAGGTAGCCCACCATTGCCAAGGCAACCCGCCATTGCTGAGGCAGCCCGCCATTGTCAAGGCAACCCGCCACTGCAGAGAAGCTCTGCCTTAACAGACGTGGGCCACCATTGCCGAGGCAGTTCTAACTACACCCATATAAACAGGACTGCAGGGAAGTTCACTCAGCAGCTAGGCGGAGCCCACAGCAGCTCAGCAAAGCCTCTACAGGCAGAAAGTGACTAGGCTGCCTCCTTGCTGGGCAGGGCAGCTCTGAAGGAAAAAAGAAAAAGAAGGCAGCAGCATAACGGAAACTCATAAAGTCCTAAATACCTGGGACAGAGCACCTGGGAACAAAAAGTGGTTTATGAGTTCTGCTGGAGCAGACCTAAACGTACCTACCGAGCAGCTCTGAATGAACAACGGAGCTCATAGCTCAGCATTTGAGCTACTATAAAGAAGAGACCGTGTCACCAAGTAGCTCCCTGACCCCTGTATATCCAAAGAGCCACCTCATAAAGGAGAGATCAGATTGACATTTGGTGGGTATCCTTCTGGGACAAAGACAGCAGAAGAAGAAAACTGGTAATACCCCTTACTGTTCAGCAGCTGCTGCAGGTGAACCCCAGGCAAGCAGAGCCTGGAGTGGACCTCAGCAGACATACAGAAGAGGGGCCAGACTGCCAGAAGGAAAGCCAAGAAAGAGACATAACCTCATCATCAACAAACGGAACATCCACTCAGAGACCCAATCTGAAAGCCAGCAACTACAAAGTCGACAAGTAGATAAATCCATAAAGATGGGAAGAAACCAGCCCAGAAAGGATGAAAACACCTGTAACCAGAACACCTCTCCTCCTACAAGGGATCACATCTCCTCACCAGCAAGGAAACAATGTTGGATGGAGAACGAGTGTGATGAAATGACAGAATCAGACTGATGAAGGTGGGTAGTAAGACATTTCTGTGGACTAAAAGAACATGTTCTAATCCAATACAAAGAAACGAAGAACCTAGAAAAAAGATTTGACGAAATGCTAATGAGAATGGACAAAATAGAAAGGAATATAAGTGAATTGATGAAGCTGAAAAACGCAACACGAGAACATCGTGAAGCATGCATAAGCATCAACAGCCGAATAGACCAAGCAGAAGAAATGATATCAGAGGTCAAAGATCAACTCAATGAAATAAAATGGGAAGGCAAGAATAGAGAAAAAAGGGTAAAAAGGAATGAACAAAGTCTCCAAGAAATGTGGAACTTCGTGAAAAGGCCTAATCTACATTTGATAGGTGTACCTGAATGCGACGAAGAGAATGGATCCAAGCTGGGAAACACTCTTCAGGATATTTTTTTTCCCATTTATTTATTTTATTGCATTTTAGGTTTTGGGGTACATGTGAAGAACATGCAAAATTGTTGCATAGGAACACACGTGGCAGTGTGATTTGCTGCCTTCCTCCCCATCACCTACATCTGGCATTTCTCCCCTTGCTATCTCTCCCCAGCTTCCCACACCCTACCCTCCCTCCCCTATTTCTCCCCAACTGATCCCAGTGTGTAGTGCTCCCCTCCCTGTGTCCATGTGTTCTCATTGTTCAACACCCACCTATGAGTGAGAACATGCGGTGTTTGATCTTCTGCTCTTCTGTCAG
>NW_022443839.1:0-2541 GCF_009761245.1 Sapajus apella
AAAGCAGAGCAAGAGTGTCTGTGCTAAGCTCTGGAGTCACCAGAGGGTGCAGGAACACACCCGTGACCAACTTCCCTCTGAGGTGCAAGAAGCAGCAAGGAGCTTTATCTTCCTCAGGGCAGCATGAAGTTCGTGTCAACTTGGCATCATTCATTAGTGAGTAACAAACTTCCTGTCCAAAGCCCTGAGTGCAGAGGAGAGAGTCTTCAGAGAGTACTCAGCAGAGGAAGGAATTCAGCTAGAAAAACGAAACCCTGAAATCGAGTGTTTTGAACACACTCTGATCTTCTCAGTGTCCAAGACACAGTGGCTGCTAATAAATATTCTCACAGTGATCTCTAATATGGTAATCACACCATGCCCTAACACCAGTATAATATTCACACCATGCCTTAACACTAATATCCACATCATGCCATAACACTAATATATCCACACAGTAGCTTCTAATACTAGTAAATACAATAACGTCTACTAAGTGGAGTCTCTTGACATTGAGACTTTTCTAAGGATTTCACAGCTTTGGTTGAACTATAGCCTCTATAATGGATTTTGATGAGGTCTTTGCTTTCCTGGCATGCTATTGTTATGGTTGTTTTAAAAAGTAGTTTACTTTCCAATAATGTCATATTTCTAGGGATCTTCCAATAGCAGTACAAAGTATAACCTGTTTCTTCTCTTAGATTTTGCAGCAGTTGTTGCTGTACCAGATTTACAATGTCCCAGAAAATACTTCAGTATATTTTACCCAAAGTACACTCTCCCAGGTAATCACCACATAGCCCCTAGATTTAGAAATCAGCACGGTTCCTCCATGATAATTCAGTCTACAAACTCATTTCACTTTTACCGTCTGCACCACCTGGGAGTATGATGCGTTTTTTCATTGTTCTGATCCAGTTTTCTTTTCCTGGCACTGTTCCCCAGACTTTCCGGCATATTTGTCACCTTGACACATTTAAAGAGCATACAAGCTTTTGTTTGAACGGCTGTCTTCAGTTCTCTGTGGTATATGCCGAGGAAGGGAATCATTGAGTCATATGGCAAATCTATTTGCAACTGTTTGAAGAAACACCAAATGATTTTACACATAGGCTGGACCGTTTAATACTGTCAGAAGCAGTATTTAAGGGGTCAAGTCTCTGCACATCTTTGTCAACTCTTTTTTTTTGTTTGTTTTTTAGTATAATTATTCTAGTGTGAAAGTATTTGAATGTTTTTTGAGACAGAGTCTTTCTCTGTGGCCCAGGCTGGAGTGCAGTAGCACCATCTCGGCTCACTGCGAACCTCACCTCCCGGGTTGAAGTGATCTTCCTGCCTAACCTGGCTGAGGAGCTGGGATTATAGGCACATGCCGCTATGCCCGGCTAATGTTTGTATTTGCCATAGAGACAGGTGTTCTTCATTTTGGTCAGGCTGGCCTCGAACTGCTAACGTCAGGTGATCTGCTCACCTCAGCCTCCCAAATTGCTGGGATTACAGGCATGAGCCACTGCACCCTGCCACTCCCAGGCATTTTGGTTTTCTTTCTTTTTTTTTTTTTTTCCAGATGGAATCTTGCTGTTTCAGCCAGGGTGGAGTGCAGTGGCTCGATATGTGCTTACTGCAGCCTCCACCTCCTGGGTTCAAGCAGTTCTCTTGCCTCACCCTCCCAAGTAGCTAGGATTCCAAGTGCATGCTCTCTTGCGCGGGTAATTTTCGTATTTTTAGTAGAGACGGGGTTTTGCCATATTGGCCAAGCTGCTCTTGAACTTCTAACCTCAAGTGATCTGCCTACCTCAGGTTCCCAAAGTGCTGGGATTATGGGCGTGAACCATCATGCCCGCCCCTTCTTTTTTGAGAAAGGGTCCTGTGCTGTCACCCAAACTTGAGTGCAGGGTTGTGAACTTGGCTTACTGTGACCTCCACATTGTGAGCTCAAACAGTCCTCTCGTTTCAGCCTCCCAAGTAGCTGGGACTACAAGTGTGTGCCACCATGGACTGGCTAATTTTTGCATTTCCAGTGGAGAGGGAGTTTTGCCATGACATCCTGACTGGTCTTGAACTCCTGGCATCACGTGATGCACCTGCCTCAGCATCCATATGTGCTGGGATTACAGGCATCAGCTGATGTGTCCAGGCTGTTTTTAACTTTTTGAGGAATTACCAAACTATGTTAAACAAAGGCTGCACCATTTCCGTTCCCTGTACAGTATTTAAGGGTTGTGATTTCTCTCTGACATTGCGAACACTTGTGAATTTACATTTCTTGGACTATAGCCTTTCTAGCGTGTGTGAGAGGGTACGTCGTGGTTTCAGTTTAGATGGCCATAATGATAATGATACTGATCAACTTTTTATGTTCTTGTTTTCCATTTGCATGTATTATTGGCAAAGTGTGTGTATGTCATTGTGTATGATATTGAGTATGCCATTGAGTATGCCATTCAATTTAGATGGCCATAATGAAAATGATATTATTCATCTTTTATGTGCCTCTTTTCCAGTTGGATGTCTTATAGGCAGAGTGTGTGTTCAGCCATTTCTCCATTTTGTTATTTC
>NW_022443839.1:2641-3525 GCF_009761245.1 Sapajus apella
GACTCCTGCTCTGCTTCCAAGGATGGAGTGCAGTGGTGTGATCTCGAATCACGGCAACTTCTACCTCCTGGTTTCCAATGATTTTGCTGCCTCAGCCTCCCAGTTAGCTGAGTTTAGTCTCCCTCTACCATGCCCAGCTAACATTTTGTATATATTTATTTATTTTTGAGATGGAACCTTGCTCCGTCACCCAGGCTGGAGTGCAGTAGCACCATCTCGGCTCACTGCAAACTTCACCTCCCGGGTTGAAGTGATCTTACTTCCTCAGCCAGCTGAGGAGCTGGGATTACAGGCATATGCCACTATGCCCGGCTAATTTTTGTATTTTCAGTAGAGACACATATTCTTCATGTTGGTCAGGCTGGTCTCGAACTGCTAACGTCAGGTGCTCTATTCGCCTCAGCCTCCCAAATTGCTGGGATAACAGGCGTGAGCCACTGCACCCTGCCACTCCCAGGCATTTTGGTTTTCTTTCCTTTTATCTTTTTCAGACGCTATCTTGCTGTGTCAGCCAGGCTGGAGTGCAGTGGCTGAATGTCAGCTTACTGCAGCCTCCACCTCCTGGGTTCAAGCAGTTCTCCTGCCTCAGCCTCCCAAGTAGCTGGGATTTTGAGTGCATGCTAGCAAGCCCCGGTAATTTTCATATTTTTAGACGAGACAGAGTTTTGCCATATTGTACAAACTGCTCTTGAACTCCTAACATTAAATGTTTTCACCGTCTCAGCCTCCCAAAGTACTGGGATTACAGGAGTGAACCGCCATGCCCATGCTTTATTTTTTGAGACAGGGTCCTGTGCTGTCACCCAAGCTGGAGTGCAGGCTTGTGATCTTGGCTTGCTGTGACCTCCACATTGTGGGGTCAATCAGTCCTCCCGTTTTGGCCT
>NW_022443840.1:0-3524 GCF_009761245.1 Sapajus apella
GAGTAGCTGGGATTACAGGCACGCGCCACCATGCCTAGCTAATTTTTTGTATTTTTAGTAGAGACGGGGTTTCACCGTGTTAACCAGGATGGTCTCGATCTCTTGACCTCGTGATCCACCCATCTCGGCCTCCCAAAGTGCTGGGATTACAGGCGTGAGCCACCGCGCCCGGCCAAGGTCATGCTTTTAACTAGCACTCTATATTACAAATGGATCCAAGCCTGGCAAGGGAGAAAGAAAACTGTTTAAGGGCTGGCATCCAGAGAGCATTATGGGTCACCAAGCTGAGCCCAGAGGTTTGTTGTTTGTTGTTTTTTTTTTTCTGAGACACAGTTTATCTCTTATTGCCCAGGCTGGAATGCAGTGGTATGATCTCAGCTCACTGCAACCTCAGCCACCCGGGTTCAAGCGATTCTCCTGCCTTAGCCTCTGGAGTAGCTGGGATTACAGGCGTGTACCACCACACCCAGCTAATTTTGTATTTTTAGTAGAGATGGGGTTTCTCCATGTTAGTCAGGCTGGTCTCGAACTCCCAACCTGAGGTGATCCACCCGCCTTGGCCTCCCAAAGTGCTGGGATTACAGGCATGAGCCACTGTGCACGGCAGAGCCCAGAGTTCTCATAAATCTTCTCTTAGGACCACAGGTGTCATAACCCAAAGGGGTCCCAAGAAGCAGATCTCTCCAATGCTCTTGCCCAGGATATGTCTCCAGAAGCCCCTGGCTGATAGGAACCCCTTCCCCCAGGCCCTGAGAACTGGGATACCCACTGCCTGGGTGCCTGGGGAGGGGAAGCTGTGTTCCTTGGCCCAGTAGTCAGGGGAGAGCAGGGTAAAAGGAGAAGAACCAGAACAGGGACCCCTCCCTCTAGCTGGGAAAAAGCTGTCAGGTCAATGGATTTGCCTTTGAATAGGAGGATTCACTCTAATTGTGGCATAAATAAACCAGGACCTGAGGGCTTGGCCTGGACTCCTTGAGAAAGGGAGGCATGAGGGCTCTGAAGGAGGTGCCAGCAGACTTTGTCAAGGGCCGGATGGTAACTATGTGAAGCTCTGCAGGTCACATTCTCTGTTGTCGCCCTCTTCCCCCTCCCCCAACCATTAAAAAAAGGGGAAACTAATGGGAGCTCCGGCTTCAGCTGGATTTGGTCTGTGGGTTAGACCTGCTGATTCCTGCCCTAAAGGAATAATCTATAAACCTCCTCATTTTACCTGAATCTGATCCTGCCCTGCCTGGAAGTAGGGCCTCCCAAGGCATGAGAAAGGCAGTCAGATGAGGAAAGGGACATAAAGTTCTGACTGTGGTGATGCTTCATGAAATTTGAGGTATGTTCCACTGAGGTACTTTAGGACTAACGCTGGCGACCTGAAGGTTTGCTCTGGGGATTTTTATGCCATGCACAGCTGCATGCATGAGCTATTCTGCAAGAATTATGTTTCATTCCACATTCCATTTGGGAACTGATGTCCAAGACAATATTGCAGAGCAATGAAACCCAGCATTACTCTATTGCAGCGAAAATGGAGTAGCAACCTTTCTCTCTTAGAAGCCAAAAATGGAATATCTCAATGTCTTCAGGAAGAGCTTGCCCTCAGTAAGAAGAATTTTACCTGTTGGTAAGGTTGCTTCTCAGATAAAATGCCATCTTTACAGAGCCTGGCTTTGCAATAAAAATACACAGATGTGCCGGGCGCGGTGGCTCACGCCTGTAATCCCAGCACTTTAGGAGGCTGAGGCAGGTGGATCACCTGAGGTCAGGAGTTCAAGACCAGCCTGACCAATATGGTGAAACCCCATCTTTAAAAAATATAAAAAAATAAAATACGCAGATGTAAGGCCAGGTGTGGTGGCTCATGTCTGTAATCCCAGTACTTTGGGAAGTCAAGGCAGGCAGTCAGGAGTTCAAGGTTCAAGACCAGCCTGGCCAAAGTCTTTTCCCACCTTAAATGTAAGCTACTAAGCATAAAAGCTCTTTTTTATTTAATTTTTTTTTTTTTTTTCCTTTTGGAGACGGAGTCTTGCTCTGTTGCCCAGGCTGGAGTGCAATGGTGCAAACTTGGCTCACTGCAACCTCTGCCTCCCGGGTTCAAGCGATTCTCCTGCCTCAGCCTCCCAAGTAGCTGGGACTACAGGCACATGCCACCACACTTGGCTAATGTTTGTATTTTTAGAAGAGACGGGGTTTCACCATTTTGGCCAGGCTGGTCTCAAACTCCTGACCTCATGATTCACCCTCCTCAGCCTCCCAAAGTGCTGGGATTACAGGCACGAGCTACCTCAGGGGTCCAAAAGCTATTCTTAAAAAACAAAAAGAAATGGCTTGGGGGAGGGAGGGAAAAAAAAGAAATGGCTTTAAGGCAGGGAGGTGAGAGAAGGGGAGGGAATTTATAAAAGACTTCTTTACCTAAAAATTGACGGAAATCCATGACTTCCAGATACTTAGAACTTTACAATACATTTAGGCTGGGCTCTGTGCCTCATGCCTGTAATCCCAGCACTTTGGGAGGCCAAGGGAGGGTGGATCACCTTAGGTCAGGAGTTCAAGACCAGCCTGACCAACATGGTGAAACCCCCGTCTCTACTAAAAATACAAAAATTAGCCAAGTGTGGTGGCATGTGCCTGTAGTCCCAGCTCCTTGGGAGGCTGAGGTGGCAGGTGCCTGTAATTCCAGCTACTTGGGAGGCTGACGCAGGAGAATCACTTGAACCCAGGAGGCGGAGGTTGCAGTGAACCGAGATCACTCCATTGCACTCCAGCCTGGGCAACAGGAGCAAAACTCTGCTTCAAAAAAAAAAAAAGAACTTTACAGTACATTTAATGTGAGTTAATGTGTCAGAGAGGCTACTTGTAAGGGATACAGGGGAGGGTTACTGGTGTAAAACAAAGGACAAAAAAGGGTTTTCGTCATGAACATAACCTTTAGAAAGAAAAAATAAGATGGGAGAGGGGCTGAGAGAAGAAGTAAGTGGGGAAGCTTTGGTCCCCATGGCCTAGAGGCCTGAAGTGGGCCACCAGCCAGGCAGGAAGGGCTTGGAAATTATTTCACCTGTTTTGCAATTGCCTAGAGCCTGCCTCTCCTGGGGAAGCGCCCACTGAGCTCATGCACTAGCCCCTTCCTGGGGAAACTCAGGGAGATGTCCCTGATATGGGCTCCTCTGTCAAACAAGGCATGTGACTCAACTTCAAAGGGTAGTAAGGGAATCGTCCCACAATAAATGTTAGGAATATGTTCTATGGAGGTTGTGAATTATAAATAATTTTCTACTTTTAATAATATAGGTAGGCCGGGCGCGGTGGCTCAAGCCTGTAATCCCAGCACTTTGGGAGGCCGAGGTGGATGGATCACGAGGTCAAGAGATCGAGACCAGCCTGGTCAACATGGTGAAACCCCGTCTCTACTAAAAATACAAAAAATTAGCTGGGCATGGTGGCGCATGCCTGTAATCCCAGCTACTCAGGAGGCTGAGGCAGGAGAATTGCCTGAACCTAGGAGGCGGAGGTTGCGGTGAGCCGAGATCGCGCCA
>NW_022443841.1:0-3523 GCF_009761245.1 Sapajus apella
TGAGTGAATCGGAGTATAGGGTGTAATGAGAAATATTTGTCTATAAACCAAAAACGGTGCTATCTAGCAGAATGATTCTGAAGGTGTACTTTCACCTTACAGAGGTAAAGAGCGGTGTGAATATAGCAGTTCAGAAACCCTTTCTTGGGAGAACCTAGAAACAGGTATTTTCAGCCATATACAGGCACGTAAGAATTAGCGGTATTATCGCGTCTGAACCACAGGAGAAACGTCTCTATCAAACTGCTCTGCTGTGTGTTCGTTCACCTTTCTTAGTTGCATCTACGTTTAGTTTTAGCGAGTTAGAAAGAAGTTTCTTCAAAAACCTGCGTTTGTATATTCCTAAGTGAATGGGAGTATAGTGTGTAAGGAGTCATATCTGGCTCTAAAACGAAAACTGAGCTATCTAGCAGAATGATTGTCAAGGTGTGTATTCAACTTACAGAGTTAAACAGATGTGTGACTGTAGCAGTTCAGAAACCATGTCTTTAGAGAATCTGGAAAGAGATATTTCCAGCCATATACAGACTCTTAAGAATTAGCTTTAAGATCGCATCTAAATCATATGAGGAAGGTATCTTTCAAACTGCTCCCCTGTGTGTTCTTCACCTTCGGAAGTTGCATCTATGCTTAGATTCTGCGAGTTAGAAACACGTTTCTCCAAAAAGGTGCGTTTGGATATTCCTGAGTGAATGGGAATATACGGTTTAATGAGAAATATCGGCTCAAAAAGAAAAACGCAGCTATGTAGCGGAATAATTGTCAAGGTGTATATAAAACTTACAGAGTTAAACACTTGTGTGAATATAGAAGTTCCCTATCCCTATCTTTGTAGAATCTGGAAAGAGATATTTCCAGCCATATACAGACTCTTAAGAATTAGCTTTAAGATCGCACCTAACTCATACGAGAAACGTCTCTTTCAAACTGCTCTACTGTGTGTTCGTTCACCTTCGGAAGTTGCATATATGTTTAGATTCTGCGAGTTAGAAACACGTTTCTCCAAAGAGCTGCGTTGGGATATTCCTGAGTGAATGGGATTGTTGGGTTTAATGAGAAATATCTGGCTCTGAAACAAAAACGGAGCTATGTAGCAGAATGATTGTCAAGGTGTATATTAAGCCTACCGTGTTAAACAATTGTTTGAAAGTAGCAGTTCACTAACACTTTCTTGGGAGAATCTTCAAAGAGATATTTCCAGCCATATACAGACTCTTAAGAATTAGCTTTAAGATCGCATCTAAATCATACGAGAAACGTCTCTTTCAAACTGCTCCACTGTGTGTTCGTTCACCTTCGGAAGTTGCATCTATGTTTAGATTCTGCGAGTTAGAAACAAGTTTCTCCAAAAAGCTGCGTTTGATTATTCCTCAGTGAATGTGAGCATAGGGTTTAATGAGAAATATCTGGCTCTACAACAAAAACGGAGCTATGTAGCAGAATGATTGTCAAGGTGTATATTAAACTTACAGAGTTAAACAATTGTGTGAATGTAGCAGTTAACTAACCCTTTCTTTGAAGAATCTGGAAAGAGATATTTCCAACCCTATACAGACTCTTAAGAATTAGCTTTAAGATCGCATCTAAATCATACGAGAAATTCTCTTTCAAACTGCTCCACTGTGTGTTCGTTCACCTTCGGATGTTGCATCTATGTTTAGATTCTGCGAGTTAGAAACACGTTTTTCCAAAAAGCTGCGTTTGTATATTCCTGAGTGAAAGGGAATATAGGGTTTAATGAGAAATATCTGGCTCTAAAACAAAAACGGAGCTATGTACCAGAATGATTGTCAAGGTGTATATTAAAGTTACAGAGTTAGACAATTGTGTGAATGTAGCAGTTCACTAACCCTTTCTTTGGAGAATCTGGAAAGAGATATCTCCAGCCATATATAGACTGTTAAGAATTAGCTTTATGATCACATCTAAATCATACGAGAAAGGCCTCTTTCAAACTGCTCCAATGTGTGTATGTTCACCTTCAGAAGACGCATCTATGTTTAGATTCTACGAGTTAGAAACACGTTTCTCCAAAAAGCTGCGTTTGGATATTCTTGAGTGAATGGGAGTATAGATATTAATGAGAAATATCTGGCTCTAAAACAAAAACGGAGTTATGTAGCAGAATGAATGTCAAGGTGTATATTAAAGTTACAGAGTTAAACAATTGTGTGAATGTAGCAGTTCAGTAACCCTTTCTTTGGAGAATCTGGAAAGAGATATTTCCAGCCCTATACAGACTCTTAAGAATTAGCTTTAAGATCGCATCTAAATCATACGAGAGACGTCTCTTTCAAACTGCTCCACTGTGTGTTCGTTCACCTTCGGAATTTGCATCTATGTTTAGATTCTGCGAGTTAGAAAAAAGTTTCTCCAAAAAGTTGCGTTTGGATATTCCTGAGTGAATGGGAGCATTGGGGTTAATGAGAAATATCTGGCTCTAAAACGAAAACTGAGTTATCTAGCAGAATTATTGTCAAGGGGTGTATTCAACTTCCAGAGTTAAACAGATATGTGACTGTAGCTGTTCAGAAACCATGTCATTGGAGAATCTGGAAGGAGATATTTCCAGCCATATACAGGCACTTAAGAATTAGCGATATGTTCGGGTCTAAAGCACAGGACAAACGTCTCTTTCAAACTGCTCTGCTGTGTGTTCATTCACCTTAGGAAGCTGCATCTATGTTTAGATGCGGCGAGTTAGAAACCCGTTTCTTCCAAAAGCTGCGTTTCGGTATTCCTGAATGAATATGAGTATAGGGTGTAATGAGACATATCTGGTTCTAAAATAAAAACGGATATATCTAGCAGAATCACTGTCAATAAGTATAATCAACATAAAGAGTTAAATAGATGTGTGAATGTAGCAGATCAGAACCACTTTCTTTTGAGAATCTACAAAGTGATATTTCCAGCCACAGACAGGCAACTTAGAATTAGTGGTAATACTGCATCTAAACCACAGTAGAAACGTCTCATACATTCTGCTCTGCTGTGCCTTCGTTCACCTAAGGTAGGGCCATCTATGTTTAGATTCAGCGAGTTCGAAACACGTTTCTCAAAAAAGCTGCCTTTGGATATTCCTGAGTGAATGGGAGTGTAGTGTGTAATGAGAAATATCTGGTTGTAGAGCAAAAACGGAGCTATGTAGCAGAATTAGTGTCAAGGAGTATATTCAACTTACAGAGTTAAACAGTTGTGTGATTGCACCAGTTCAGAATCCCTTTCTTTCGGGAATCTGGAAAGAGATATTTCCAGCCATTTACAGGCTCATAAGAATTAGCGGTAAGATCCCGACTAAACCAGAGAGAAACGCCTATTTCAAACTGCTCTGCTGTGTGTTCGTTGAAGTTAGGAAGTTGCATCTATGTTTAGATTCAACGAGTTAGAAACACGTTTCTTCTAAAATCTGCGTTTGGATATTCCCGAGTGAATGGGAGTATAGGGTGTAATGAGAAATATTTGGTTCTAAAACAAAAACGGAGCTATCCAACAGAATGATTGTCAAGGTGTATATTCACCT
>NW_022443842.1:0-3523 GCF_009761245.1 Sapajus apella
CAGCACCACACTTTTGATTACTGTAGTTTCGTAGTAAGTTTTGAAATCAAGAAATGTGGATCCTCCAACTTTTCCAAAATTGTTTTAGCATATCAGGGTCCTTCGGAATTCCAAATGAATTTTAGAATGGATTTTTCTTTTCTTTCTTTCTTTATTTTTTTTTGAGATGGAGTTTCGCTCTTGTTACCCAGGCTGGAGTGCAGTGGCGCAATCTCGGCTCACTGCAACCTCTGCCTCCTGGGTTCAGGCAATTCTCCTGCCTCAGCCTCCTGAGTAGCTGGGATTACAGGCACGCGCCACCATGCCCAGCTAATTTTTTGTATTTTTAGTAGAGACGGGGTTTCACCATGTTGACCAGGAATGTCTCGATCTCTTGACCTTGTGATCCACCTGCCTCGGCCTCCCAAAGTGCTGGGATTACAGGCGTGAGCCACCGCGCCTGGCCCCTTAGAATGGATTTTTCTAATCTGAAAAAAATTGCCATTGAGATTTGGATAGGGATTACACAGAATTTTTAGATCACTTTGGGTAATACTGTTATCTTAACTATACCAAGTTTTCCAGTCCGTGAACACAGAATGTCTTTCCATTCATTCGAGTCGTCTCTCATTTCTTTCAGCACTGTTTTGTACTTTTCGGCGTACCAGTCTTCTGCCTCCTTGGTTAAATTTATTCCTAATTGTTTTATCTTTTGTGGTATTACCTTAAATGAAATTGCTTTTTAAATCTCATTATCAGATTTCTCATTGCTAGTGTGTAGAAATACAACTGCTTTATGGGTGTTGGTTTTGCTGATTTAGTTTACTTAGCTCTCGCTCTCTCTCTCTGTGTGTGTGTGTGTGTGTGTGTGTGCGCTCACATGTAAGTAGTTCTAGGGTTTTCTACATATGATATATCAACTGCGAACAGAGATAATTCTACTTCTTCTTTGACAGATTGGTTATCTTTTATTTCCTTTCTTCCCCTAATGGCTCTAGCCAGAACTTTCAGGACTATGTTGAATAGAAGTGGTGAAAGTGGGCTTCATTGTCTTGATCCTGATTGTGCTGGGAAATTTTTTGGTCTTTCACCATCAAGTACGATGCTAACTGTGTGTTTTTTGGCATGTGGCTTTATGTTGTAGACGTTCTTTTCTGTTCCTAATTTATTGAATGCTTTTTATCATGAAAGGGAGTTGGATTTCTTTCAAATGCTTTTTTCTGCATCCTCTTCCTGTTCCCCTGCTTTATCTTGTTAATATGGTAGTGACTGATTGATTTTCACATACTGGTCCACCTTTTCATTCCAGGGATAAATATCATTTGGTTGTGGTATTTAGTCTTTTCAACATACTGCTGAATTTGCTAGCATTGTGTTGAGGATTTTTGCATCAAAATTCATAAGAGACATTGGTCTCTAGCTTTCATTTTGTATGGTGTCTCTGTCTGACTGTGGTATTTGGTATTCAGATAAAGCTGGCTCCATATGATGAGTTTGGAAATGTTCCCTCCTTTTCATTGTTTTGAAAGATTGTGAGAAGGACTGGTGTTAATTCTTACATAAATGTTTGGTATAATTCAAAAGTGAAGCCATTTGCTTCTGGGCTTCTCTTTGTTGGGAGATTTTTGACTTACTGATTCAACCTCCTTACTTTTTATAGGCCTATTCAAATTTCCTAACTCTTTTTTCATTGAATTTGGTAGATTTGTGCATTTCTAGGAATTTGCCTATTTCATCTAGGTTGTCCAGTTAGTAGGCGTGCAGTTATTCATTATATTCTCTCATAATCCTATCAATTTCTGTATAATCAGTAACAATGTCTCTTCTTTCATTTATGGTTTTAGCAGTTTATCCTCTTTTTTACTTAGTAAATATAGCTAAAGATTTGCCAATTTTGTTGATCTTTTCAAATAACCAGCTTTTGGTTTCGTTGATTTTTTCCAGTTGTTTTCCTATTTGCTATCTCATTTATCTTCACTCTCATCTTTATTATTTCCTTCCTTCTGCTTCCGTTTAGTTTTTTTTTTTTTTTTAATTCTTAGTTTCTTAAAGTATATCACTAGATTACTGATTTGTAATCCTTCTTCTTTTGTAATGTAGGCATTTACAGCTGTACAGTTTCCTCTTAGAGCTGCTGTCATTACATCCCAGAAGTTTTGGTACTTTGTGTTTTCTTTATCATTAGTAGCGAGGGGTTTTCTAATTTCTGTAGTGACTTTTTCTTTGACCCATTGGTCATTTAAGGATATGTTGTTTAATTTGCACTTTATTTGTGTGAATTTTCCTGTAAAGATTTGCTGTTAAGAATGAGTTCTAGAGAGGGATCCAAGATGGCCGATTAGGAGCAGCTCCCAGTGAAAACGTGGAAGGTGAGTGGATGCTGCATTTCCAGATGGATTTTTAAAGCCCACAGACCAGGAGATTCCCAGGTGGAGGAGGCCCACGGGTCGCCAGCGTGGCTGGTTTGGCCAGCGCGGCTGTTTTTGCCACACGGCTGCATTGCTGGCACCCCGGCATGGTGGTTCTCTGTACAAAATACACAGGTCTGGGCACCATTTTAGCCAGTGATTGGAACTCCTGGGAGACAGAGTCACCCATTCAACTGATTAAAAAGGGGACTGAAACAGGGAGCCAGGCCAGGAGATTCCTGGGCAAAAAAGCGCCACGAATCTCAGTGTGGCTGTTTCAGCCAGCACAGTGGGTCCCCGCACGGGAAATCATAGAGATCCTGGTGCCTTTTCAATAGGCACTGGAACACCTGGGAGACAGAGTTGACTGTTCAACTAAAAAAAAAAAAAAAAGGGTCTGAGGCAGGGAGCCAGGTGATTAGGCCCAGCTGGTCCCACCCCCACATAAAAACAGCAATCGGAAATGCTCTGGATTGAGAGTTTCCCAGCAAGCACAGCTGAACCTGGGATGGTCCAGCTCTGTCGTGGGGGACAGTCCACCACTGCCTCCATTACTGAGGCAGTCCACCACTAAGGAGGTAGTTTGCCATTGCTGAGGCAACCCGCCATTGCCGAGGCAACCCACCATTACAGAGAGAGTCCGCCATTATAGAAGTGGGTCACCATTGATGAGGCAGTTCTTAACTACACCCATATAAACAGGACTGCAGGGAAGTTCACATGGCAGCTGAGCGGAGCCCACAGCAGCTCAGCAAAGCCTCTGCAGGCAGACAGTGACTAGGCTGCCTCCTCACTGGGCAGGGCAGCCCTGAAAAAAGGCAGCAGCACAACAGAAACTTGTAAATAAAGCCCTAACTCCCTGGAACAGAGCACCTGGGGGAAAAAAAGGAGGTTTATGAGTTCTGCTGCAGCAAACTTAAATGTACCTGCACAGCAGCTCTGAATGAACAACAGAGCTCACAACTCAGCACTCAAGCTCCTATAAAGGACACATTGTCTCCTCAAGCAGCTCCCTGACCCCTGTATATCCAGAGTCACCTCATAAAGGATAGCTCAGACTGACATCTGGCGGGTATACTTCTGGGACAAAGATAGCAGAAGAAGAAACTGGCAGCAACCCTTACTGTTCTGTAGCC
>NW_022443843.1:0-3522 GCF_009761245.1 Sapajus apella
AGAATTGTCAGGTATAGGTGAAGAGGGATAGTGGCAACAAACCACCTTGCCATGAATGTACCTATGCAGCAGTCTTGCATAATCTGCACATGTACCCCATAATCTAAAGCACAATAATAATAATAAAAAGAATCAACTAGAATGTGTCTTAGGTTTTTTAAAATAAAAATGTCAAGGATTACAAGTAATTATGCTAAATCTAACTTGAGTGTTTTATGTTCTTCTTCTTACTGCATGGTATTATAAAAAACTTAGTCACACATTTTACTCACTTATCTATTGTTCATTTACTATGAGGTTGGGTCTCACAATGTTGCCCAGGCTGACCGCTAATTCCTGGGCTCAGGCCATCCTCCTGCCCCTGTATCCTGAGTCCGTGGGACTACAGGTACATGCTCCTGCTCTAGGTTTCACATATCTATTTTAATAAACATCACCTAAATTTGCATTAGGCAATGTTTCTTCTTTGTGCACAATTTTTTTTTAAGACATGGTATACAAGTAACTTTCATAAAAGAACATTGCACATTTGATCCACCATTAAGTAGTAAAGTTTTTTAACGTTACAGTGATGCTGATGAATCTTTGCTTAATTCATTCATAATAAGAAGAAATCTACTAAACATTGTAAATTCCATCATAAACAAGACATAGTCCTGAAGGAACTTGGAGTTTAGGGAAGAAAGCCAATAAGAGACTGAAACTACATGCTTAAACAGGATGTCAGTAAAAGCATCAAAGAATCAGTCAACTGAGGTTCTGATGACCTTAAGATCCACAAAGCATTTTTAAGTGACAGCAGATTCCATGCTCCCTATATAATATAATATAAAACTAATACATTGATACAAATTCCATTATGAAAAACAATATCTCTTTTCTTACTGTTTTTCAGATAATTACAATTATGACACGTTTATAATTACTATATATACACGTTATATATGATCATAATTTTATATTATGTATAATTATATTAGAATTATTATGATACAAACACTAAAAACAACTACAAAAATAATAGCTGCCATTTATTAATATCTTATTTTTGGTCCAGCACTGTTATCATAGGTTATTTCATATAATATCACTTTAATCTATAAGGTAAGTAAAAAAGAAATCTATAAGGTAAGTCGTATTAAATATTTCCATCTCACATATTAGGAAAATGCAGCTTTTGGAGGTTTAAGCTGTTGATGTGTGTTGGTACACAAATTTATATACAAGAGAGTATGATTTCAAAGTTTATGTTGTAACCACTGTACTATACATTTTTAAAACAATCAATGTAGTTTTCACTTCAAAGAAAACACGGTTTAAAATAGCATAAGAGTTGAGATTATTACCAATTACTCTGTCAGTCGCTGGTAGAACAGAGATGTTCTGAGATAATTAAACATTAATGAAATGTAAACGATCTTTTACTTCCAAAGCATTAGTCTGAGAGTTACAACCCCTCAATATCTGGTACAGTAGAATAAAAGTGCTATCAACCAATATTTTAAGTCTGATTCTGGCAAAGCCAAAAGTAAGTAAGTATTAAGCATCATAATTACTATTAGTGGAGTTACACTATATTTCTCAATTTTATTTAATAAAATCAGCCTCTTTTAGAAATAAAATATTTGTAATAAACAATTAATATTAAAATGTATTAATATCAATTTGAAAATATTTAATTAATAAACTGACACTACTTTGGAAAATCTCTTTTTTTTACCTTTAGTCTTTTATTATTACTATTACTATTATTATTATTATTATTATTTTTTAATTGTTTTTGGGCTCTGGGGTACATGTGCACGTCCTGCACCCTGCACGATTGTTGCATATGTACGTACATGCCATGGTGGTTTGTTGTCTCCATCCCCCCACCCCTGTCGCCTCCATCAGGCATTTCTCCCAGTGTTGTCCCTCCTCAATCTCCCCACCTCCCCCCACGCTGTCTCCCTCTCCTCTCTACCCCCTCACTTAGACCTGTGAGTGTTGTTCCCTTCCTTGTGCCCAAGTGTTCTCATCGTTCATCACCTGCCTATGAGTGAAAACATACGGTGTTTGGTTTTCTATTCTTGTGTCAGTTTGCTGAGAATGGTGGTTTCTAGTTTCATCCATGTTTCTACAAAGGACATGAACTCATCATTTTTTATGGCTGCATAGTATTCCATGATGTATATGTGCCACATTTTCTTTGTCCAGTCTATCATTGATGGGCATTTGGCTTGATTCCAGGTCTTTACTATCGTAAACAGCGCTGCAATGAACATACATGTGTGTGTGTCTTTATGATAGAATGATTTATAATCCTTTGGGTATATACCCAGTAATGGGATTGCTGAGTCAAATGGAATTTCTGTTTCTAGATCCTTGAGGAATCACCACACTGTCTTCCACAATGGTTGAACTAATTTACACTCCCACCAACAGTGTAAACGTGTTCCTATTTCTCCACATCCTCTCCAGCATCTGTTGTCTCTAGATTTATTAATGATCGTCATTCTAACTGGCATGAGGTGGTATCACAATGTGGTTTTGATTTGCATTTCTCTAATGACCAATGATGATGAACATTTTTTCATATGTTTGTTGGCTGCATATTTGTCTTCTTTTGAAATGTGTCTGTCCCTATCCTCCCACCTTTGAATGGGTTTGTTTGTTTGTTTTTCTTGCAAATCTGCTTTAGTTCTTTGTAGATTCTGGATATTAGCCCTTTGTCTGATGGGTAGATTGCAAACAATTTTTCCCATTTTGTTGGTTGCTGGTTCACTGTAATGATTGTTTCTTTTGCTGTGCAGAAGCTCTCGAGTGTAATTAGGTCCCATTTGTCTATTTTTGCTTTTGTTGCCATTGCTTTTGATATTTTAGTCATGAAGTCCTTGCCTGTGCCTGTGTCCTGAATGGTTTTGCCTAGGTTTTCTTCTAGGGTTTTTATGGTGTTATTCTTATGTTTAAATCTTAAATCCGTTTGGAGTTAATTTTTGTATAAGGTGTAAGGAAGGGGTCCAGTTTCACCTTCCTGCATATGGCTAGCTAGTTTTTCCAACACCATTTATTAAACAGGGGATCCTTTTGCCATTGGTTGTTTTTGTCAGGTTTGTCAAAGATCAGATGGTTGTAAATGTGTGGTATTGCTCCTGAGGCCTCTGTTCTGTTCCATTGGTCTATATCTCTGTTTTGGTACTAGTACCATGCTGTTTTGATTACTGTAGCTTTGTAGTATAATTTGAAGTCAGGTAGCGTGATGCCTTCAGCTTTGTTCTTTTTGCTTAGGATTGTCTTTGCTCTGCAGGCTCTCTTTTGGTTCCATATGAAGTTTAAAGTGGTTTTTTTCTGTTCTGTGAAGAAGATCAATGGTAGCTTGATGGAGATAGCATTGAATCTACAAATTACTTTGGGCAGTATGGCCATTTTCTCAACATTGATTCTTCCTAAGAATGAGCATGGAATGTTTTTCCATCTGTTTGTGTCCTCTCTTATTTTCTTGATCAGTGGTTTGTAGTTTTCCTTGAAGAGATCTTTTACCTC
>NW_022443844.1:0-3521 GCF_009761245.1 Sapajus apella
TGCTAGATAGCTGCGTTTTTGTTTTAGAGCAAGATATTTCTCATTACGGCCTTTAGTCTCAGTCATTCTGGAATATCCAAACGCAGCTATCTAGCAGAATGGTTGTCAAGCTGTACAATCTTCTTACAGAGTTAAACTGACGTGTGTGTGCAATAGTTCAGAAATCCTTTCATTGGAGAATCTGGAAACAGATATTTCCAGCCATAAACAGGCTTATAAGAACTAGCAGTAAGACTGCGTTTAAAACACAGAGAAACGTTTAGTTGGAACTGCTCTGCTTTGTGTTCATTCACCTTAGGAAGTTGCATCTATGTTTAGATTCAGCGAGTTAGAAACACGTTTCTTCTAAAAGCAGCGTTTGGAAATACCAGGGTGAAAGAGCCTGCAGGCCGTAATCAGAAACATCTTACTCGAAACAAAAACGCAGCAATCTAGCAGAATGGTTGCAAAGTTGTAATATCATCTTAGGGAGTTAAATTGATGTGTGTGTGCAGAGGTTCTGAAATCTTTTCTTCCGGTAATCTGGAAACAGATATTTCCAGCCTTAGACAGGCATTTAAGAACTAGCAGTAAGTCTGCGTTTAAAACACAGGATAAACGTCAAGTTCAAACTGTTCTACTTTGTGTTCGTTCACCTTAGGAAGTTGCATCTATGTTTATATTCAGCGAGTTAGAAACACGTTTCTTCTAAAAGCTTCGTTTGGATATTCCAGAATGACTGAGACTAAAGGCGGTAATGAGAAATATCTTGCTCTAAAACAAAAACGCAGCTATCTAGCAGAATGGTTGTCAAGCTGTGCAATCCACACACAGAGTTAAACTGATGTGTGTTTGCAGCAGTTCAGAAATCCTTTGCTTCGAGAATCTGGAGACAGATATTTCCAGCCATATACAGGCATATGAGAACTAACAGTAAGACTGCGTTTAAAACACTGGAGAAGCATCTAGTACAAACTGCTCTGGTTTGTGTTCGTTCAACTGCGCAAGTTGTATCTATGTTTAGATTCAGCGAGTTAGAAACACGTTTCATCTAAAAGCTGCGTTTGGATATTCCGGAGTGACTGAGAGTATAGGTTGTAATGAGAAATGTCTTGCTCTAAAACAAAAACGCAGCTATCTAGCAGAATGTTGTCAAGCCCTAAAATCATCTTATGGAGTTAAATTGATGTGTGTGTGCAGAGGTTCTGAAATCTTTCCTTTGGGGAATCTGGAAACAGATATTTTCAGTCTAACCCCGGCATTTGAGACCTAGCAGTAAGACTGCTATTAAAACACAGTAGAAAAGTATAGTTCAAACTGCTCTGCTTTGTGTTCGTTCACCTTAGGAAGTTGCATCTATGTTTAGATTCAGCGAGTTAGAAACACGTTTCTTCTAAAAGCTGCGTTTGGATATTCCAGAATGACTGAGACTAAAGGCCGTAATGAGAAATATGTTGCTCTAAAACAAAAACGCAGCTATCTAGCAGAATGGTTGTCAAGCTGTACAATCTTCTTACAGAGTTCAACTGAAGTGTGAGTGCAGTAGTTCAGAAATCCTTATGTTGTAGAATCTGGAAACAGATATGTCCAGCCTTATACAGGCCTTTAAGACCTAGCAGTAAGACTGCATTTAAAACACAGGAGAAACATCTAGTTCAAACTCCACTGCTTTCTGTTCGTTCACCTTAGGAAGTTGCAACTATGATTAGATTCAGCAAGTTTGAAACACGTTTCTTCTAAAAGCAGCATTTGGATATTCCAGTGTGAAAGGGCCTGCAGGCCGTAATCAGAAACATCTTGCTCTAAAACAAAAAGGCAGCTATCTAGTAGAATGGTTGTCAAGCTTTACAATCTTCTTATACAGTTAAACTGACGTGTGTGTGCAGTAGTTCAGAAATCCTTTCGTTGGAGAATCTGGAAAGAGATATTTCCAACCTTATACAGGCATAGGAGAACTAACAGTAAGACTGCCTTTAAAACACTGGAGAAAAGTCTAGTTCAAACTGCTCTGCTTTGTGTTCGTACACCTTAGGAAGTTGCATCTATGTTTAGATTCAGCGAGTTAGAAAGACATTTCTTCTAAGAGCAGCATTTGGATATTCCAGTGTGAAAGGGCCTGCAGGCCGTAATCAGAAGCATGTTGATCTAAAACAAAAACGCAGCTATCTAGCAGAATGGTTGTCAAGTTGTAAAATCATCTTATGTAGTTAAATTGATGTGTGTGTGCAGTGGTTCTGAAATCTTTTCTTTGGGTAATCTGGAAACAGATATTTCCAGCCTTACACAGGCATTTAAGACCTTGCAATAAGACTGCGTTTAAAACACAGGATAAACGCCAAGTTCAAACTGCTCTGCTTTGTGTTCGTTCACCTTAGGAAGTTGCATCTATGTTTAGATTCAGGGAGTTAGAATCACGTTTCTTTTAAAAGCTGCGTTTGGATATTCCAGAATGACTGAGACTAAAGGCGGTGATGAGAAATATCTTGCTCTAAAACAAAAACGCAGCTATCTAGCAAAATGGTTGTCAAGCTGTGCAATCAACATACAGAGTTAAACTGATGTGTGTTTGCAGCAGTTCAGAAATCCTTTGCCTCGAGAATCTGGAGACAGATATTTCCAGCCATACACAGGCATATGAGATCTAACAGTAAGACTGCGTTTAAAACACAGGATAAACGTCAAGTTCAAACTGCTCTGCTTTGTGTTCGTTCACCTTAGGAAGTTGTGTCTATGTTTAGACTCAGCGAGTTAGAAAAACGTTTCTTCTAAAATCTGCATTTGGATATTCCGGAGTGACTGAGACTAAAGGCTGTAATGAGAAATATATTACTCTAAAACAAAAACGCAGCTTTCTAGCAGAATGGTTGTCAAGCCGTAAAATCATCTTATGGAGTTAAATTGATGTGTGTGTGCAGAGGTTCTGAAATATTTTCTTTGCGGAATCTGGAAACAGATATTTTCAGCCTTACCCCGGCATTTGAGACCTAGGATTAAGACTGCATGTAAAACACAGGAGAAACGTCTAGTTCAAACTGCTCTGCTTTGTGTTCGTTCATCTTAGGAAGTTGCATCTATGTTTAGCTTCAGCGAGTTAGAAACACGTTTCTTCTAAATGCTGCGTTTCGGTATTCAAGAATGACTGAGACTAAAGGCGGTAATGAGAAATATCTTGCTCTAAAACAAAAACAAAGATATCTAGCAGAATGGTTGTCAAGCTGTGCAATCAACATACAGAGTTAAACTGATGTGTGTTTGCAGCAGTTCTGAAATCCTTTGCTTCGAGAATCTGGAGACAGATATTTCCAGCCGTATACAGGCATATGAGAACTAACAGTATGAGTGTGTTTAAAACACTGGAGAAACGTCGAGTTCAAACTGCTCTGCTTTGTGTTCGTTCACCTAGGAAGTTCCATCAATGTTTATATTCAGCGAGTTAGAAACACGTTTCTTCTAAAAGCAGCATTTGTATATTCCAGTGTGAAAGAGCATGCAGGACGTAATCAGAAACATCTTGCTCTAAAACAAAAACGCAGCTGTCTAGC
>NW_022443845.1:0-3520 GCF_009761245.1 Sapajus apella
TTTGTATCCTGAGACTTTGCTGAAGTTGTTTATCAGATCAAGAAGTTTTGGGGCTGAGACAATGGAGTTTTCTAAATATAAAATCATGTCATCTGCAAACAGAGACAACTTGACTTCCTCTCTTCCTATTTAAATACCCTTTATTTCTTTCTCTTGCCTGATTGCCCTGGACAGAACTTCCAATACTATGTTGAATAGCAGTGGTAAGAGAGGGCATCCTTGTCTTGTACCTGTTTTCAAAAGAAATGCTTCCAGCTTTTGCCCATTCAGTGTGATTTTGGCTGTAGGTTTGCAATAAATAGCTCTTATTATTTTGAGATATGTTCCATGCAAAGACACACAAAGGCTCTAAACCAAGGGATGGAGGAAAATTTACAAAGCAAATAGAAAGCCAAAAAAAAAAAAAGTAGGGGTTGCAATTCCTAATCTCTGACAAAACAGACTGTGTGTGTGTGTGTGTGTGTGTGTGTGTGTGTGTAGACAAGCCAAAATGTGCTGATCCTCCCAGCAATAATGATTTGGTGTCTGTGAAGTGTCACATACCATGTAAAAGTGATCTACACATACCTTCATTTATTCCTCACACCACCGCTATAAGCTGGGCATAGTCTGCATTTTACAGATAAAGAAACTGAAGAACAGAGAGGCTAGGTACTTTGCTCATAGGCACATGGCAAGGTTAGTGGCAGATAAAGGGCTCAAATTCAGGTTGACAGGGCAGCTCAGCAATATTGCCTCAAAAATCCCAAACTGTGAACATAAAACATTTCAAAACAAGCTTCATGTGGGCCATGAAAACAAGGAAAACTTTCCAATCTGCCCCACTTTAAAAAGAAGAGTTTACAAGCAGAGCACAGGCCAGGCACAGTAGCTAATGCCTGTAAGCCCAGCACTCTGGGAGCCTGAGGCAGTCGGATCATGAGGTCAAGAGATTGAGACCATCCTGGCCAACATTGTGAAACCCCATCTCTACTAAAAATACTTTTTTAAAAAATTAGCTGGGTGTGGTGGCCTGTGCCTGTATTCCCAGCTACTCAGGAGACTGAGGCAGGAGAATCGCTTGAACCCGGGAGGTGGAGGTTGCAGTGAGCCAAGATCACACCACTGAAGTCCAGCCTGGCAACAGAGTGAGACTCTGTCTCAAACAAACAAACAAACAAAAAGCACAGCACACACAAAACACAACACTTAATGCTGGAGAGGATGTCCTTAAGTCCACCAATATCACCACACATTCTGTGCAATCAAGAAATTTACTTGGATGGGGGTGGGGTGGGCTCCCGTGTGTAATTCCAGCACTTTGGGAGGCCAACGCCGGTGGATCACCTGAGGTCAGGAGTCTGAGACAAGCCTGGTCAACATGGCCAAACCCCATTTATATCAGAAATAAAAAAACTTAGCCTGGCATGGTGGCACACTCCTGTAATCCCAGCAGCTCGAGAGGCTGAGGCAGAGAATCGCTTGAACCTGGGAGGGGGAGGTTGAAGTGAGCTGAGATTTTGCCACTGTACTCCAGCACGGGAGACACAGTGAGACACCCTCTCAAAAAAAAAAAAATGAGGAGGGGGCGCTGGGTGCGGTGACTCACACCTGTAATCTCAGTACTTTGGGAGGCCTATGTGGGTGGATCACCAGAGGTCAGGACTTCCAGACCAGCCTAGCCAACGAGAAGAAACCTAGTTTCCACTAAAAATACAAATATATAAATATATATATACACACGTAAATATGTATATATATATATTTTAGCCGGGCAGTGCCACCGCTATCCCATTCATCACCAATTTTTGTTGATGTCTCTTCCTCCTTTTTTTTTTTTGGAGATGGAGTCTTGCTCTGTGGAGCCTCCCAGGCTGGAGTGCAGTGGTGTGATCTCAGCTCACTGCAACCTCTACCTCCTGGGTTTAAGCAATTCTTCTGCCTCAACCTCACAAGTAGCTGGGACTACAGGCATGCACCACAATGCCTGGCTAATTTTTGTATTTTTAGTAGGGATGGGGTTTCACCATGTTGGCCAGGATGGTCTCAAACTCCTGACCTCCAGTCATCCATTTGCCTTGGGCTCCCAAACTGCTAGGATGACAGGAGTAAGCCACCATGCCTGGCTTTTTCTTTTCTTTTCTTTTCTTTTTTTGAGATGGGGCCTTCCTGTGTTTCCCAGGTAGGCCCTCAAGCAATCCTCCCACCTTAGCCTTCTGAGTTGCTGAGGTTATAGGTGAGTGCCACCTTGCCTGACACTTGAAGCATGATTTTGTCACCGCAGACCCCTCTCATTCCCTTTCATAGGAAGTCACTGAGCACCAGAGAAGCTTGAGCCAAGAACTAGGGACACCGATATTTGAACTCATTTCTGTTGGGTGCCAAATTCCTCTGTGCCTCCTTCTGGGAAAATTGGAGGTGGCAACATACAGTGGCTCACACATATAATCCCAGCACTTTAGGAGGCGTAGGTGGGTGGATCACCTGAGGCCATTGCGCTCCAGCCTGGACAACAAGAGTGAAACTCTGTCTCAAAAAAAACAAAGAAAGAAGGGAAGAGAGAGAGAGAGGGAGAGAAAGAAAGGGGTAGAAAGAGAAAGGAAAGAAAGAAAAGGAAGAAAGAAAAAGAAAATCAGAGGCTTTGGTCCATTTGTCTCCCACTCTCTGGAGTAATTGTGTCCCTGCTTGAATGTGATCTCCTTGAGGCAAAGTCTGGGTCCCCTTACTCTTGCATGCCCACCCTGGCCTGTCTGTCTCACACTAGCTGCTCAGTGAAGGCTGGCCCATGTAGAGTATGGGTTTGAGGCATCCCAAGACTTGGAGTTGTAGAAGATGTGAGTGAGAAGCCTTGAAATGCTCTGCCCATCAGGAAATGTGTCTATCCCAGAGTTCAGCCAAGAAGCAGTGCTCCCTCCAATGCCAGTGCTCAGAGCTCCCCTACCCAGGGTGGAACCTTGGATGGCCAATTACGTTGGCTCAATATTTGCCTTGAGTAGCTCGGTACAGTGGCTCCAGCCACTGTCGAATCTGTAATCCCAGCACTTTGAGAGGCTGAGGCAGAAGAATAGTTTGAGGCCAGGAGTTCAAGACCAGCTGGGCAACATAGTGAGACCCCATCTTTACAAAATATTTTAAAAGTAGCCAAGAAGCTGAGGTGGGAGGATTGCTTGAGTCCAGGAGTTTGACGCTAGAGTGAGGTGGTATTGTGCCACTGCACTCCAGCCTGGGTGGCAGAGCAAGACACTATCTCAAAAAACAAACAAACAACAACAACAAAAAAAACCCCAAAACCAAAAAACAACAACAAAAGTTTTTGCCTAGAAACTGAAGCCTAAGGAGGAGAATGGGGTGCCCATAATGACAAATGAGAAAACTGAGCTCAGGGTAGAAAGAGACCAAGAAATTGACTCGTGTGAAAAAGGCAAAGCTATTCATGCAGCGTTTATTCACTCCTTCATTCATTTGTCACCTAGTCTCCAGCATGGACTGACTATGCCCTCAGGCCCAGCCCTGTGCTGGGGGAACAGCAGGGAATCAGGCC
>NW_022443846.1:0-3520 GCF_009761245.1 Sapajus apella
TACCCATCTGACAAAGGGCTGATATCCAAAATTTACAAAGAACTAAAGCAGATTTACAAGAAAAAAACTAACAAGCCCATTCAAAAGTGGGCAAAGAATATGAACAGACACTTTACAAAAGAAGACATACGTGAGGCCAACAAATATATGAAAAAATGCTCATCATCACTGGTCATTAGAGAAATGCAAATCAAAACTACATTGAGATACCATCTCACGCCGGTAAGAATGGTGAACATTAAAAAATCTGGAGACAGCACATGCTGGAGAGGATATGGAGAAGTAGGAACACTTTTGCACTGTTGGTGGGAGTGTAAATTAGTTCAACCATTGTGGAAGAGAGTGTGGCGATTCCTCAAGGACATAGAAATAGAAATTCCATTTGACCCAGCAATCCCATTACTGGGTATATATCCAAAGGATTACAAATCGTTCTACTATAAGGACACGTGTACACGAATGTTCATTGCAGCACTGTTTACAATACCAAGGACCTGGAACCAACCCAAATGCCCATTGACGATAGACTGGATAGGGAAAATGTGGCACATATACACCATGGAATATTATGCAGCCATCAAAAACTATGAGTTTGGGTCCTTTGTGGGGACATGGATGAACCTGGAAACCATCATTCTCAGCAAACTGACAGAGGAGCAGAAGATCAAACACCGCATGTTCTCACTCATAGGCGGGTGTTGAACGATGAGAGCACATGGACACAGGAAGGGGAGCACTACACACTGGGGTCAGTTGGGGGGAAATAGGGGAGGGACGGTGGGGGGTGGGGAGCTGGGGAGGGATAGCAGGGGGAGAAATGCCAGATGTAGGTGATGGGGAGGAAGGTAGCAAATCACACTGCCACGTGTGTTCCTATGCAACAATTTTGCATGTTCTTCACATGTACCCCAAAACCTAAAATGTAATAAAATAAATCAATGGGGGAAAAATACGTATCTATTAGCAAATGCAAACTATCCTTATTCCCACTTGTGAAAGTAAAATAAAATAAAATAAAATAAAAATTCACTACATTATCTTACATGAGTAAGAGAGTGGAAAAACAAGCCACAGACCGGGAAAAACATTTACAAATCACATACCTAATGTATCTAAAATGAGTAAAGAACTCTTAAAATGCAGTACTAAGGAAGTAAAGAACAAATGAAAATGGCTGAAAGATTTGAATATCCATTTCACAAAGACAGACATATGACTGGCCCATAAATACATGAATAGATGCTCAATGTCATTGTCACCAAGGAAATGCCAATGAGAACCACGTGAGAAACCACTTGGTACAACTGATCATACTAAATATGGGCAAGGATGGGAAACATCTTTCATCTGCTGTTGGTAAGAATGGAAAGTAATGCAGTTATCTGGAAATATTTTGGCAGTCAAACCAAGAGCTTATTAAATATGTACCTGCCAACATCCCACTCAAACATATTTGCTGAAGAGTAATGAAAGCATATTTCCATACAACTCTGAACAGGAACATTTGTAGCAGTTTGTTCACATTGCAAATGTTCATCCGTAGATGAATGGCTATACAAATTGTTGTACATCTATATGTTGGAATACTGAATGAGCTACTGATATACAAGATGGCATTGAGGAATCTTGAAAGAGTTATGATGAGTAAGAATAGGCAAACCAAAACTACTAAGTATATATATTGTATGTTTCCATTTATATAAACTTTTAGCAAAAGCAAATTCCATGTAAAGATGGAGAATTTCAAGTGGAATCAGCTATAAAAAGAATCAAATGGACATTCTAGAGCTGAAAAATATAGGATCTGAAATCAATACTTTACTGGATGTGACTAACAGAAGACTGAACACAGCAGAAAACAGGCACAGCGTATTGGGAGGCAGTTCTGTGCAGCCAGCCTCTATTGAAGCACAGTGGAAAAAAGGATGGAGTAATTCAAGGTAGAATGCTAGAGGCCCTGGGGATGGAGTCAACGGTCAAATGTCATGTGATGAACATCCCAGGAAGTGGAGGGTCAGAAAAATATTTAAAGAGAGAAAGACCCGGGGTTTTGCTAAAGCATCAAAAGACATTTATATTCAAATTCATGAAACAGCCTACCCTGAAATGAACAAATAAAAAAAGCAAGCAATTGAGCAAAGCAAACTTTTCATATCTGGGCATATCATTATTTGTTGCAAACCAAAGACAAAAAAAACCTTAAAAGCAACCAGATTTTAAATGGTCCATTGCTGTCCAAGAAGCCCAGCCGGCATCTGGCACAAGCTCGTGGTGGGCATAGCACACACTTCTCTGTGACGCGTGTCACTGGGTGGAGCTGCTGTGTCACGGGTCATGCAGAGCTTCAGCTTTGCTGACTGACACCATTCTGGCTTTCTCATGTAGTTTTTACTCCCACTAGCAAAATACAGACTCAGCTCATATCATGACCATTCAGGCAGCCACTTCCGTAATTGCTCTTCAAAAGCTATGCCAAGTTTTGGACAGCAACATCTTCCCCCTTTCTCACCCATATGATGACATTTTTGCCCAATGTAAAAATACGTTAAATAAACTGTATGGAGTAATAGTGCAGTGATATGGTTTTGGTTTTTATTTGTAAATCTTAATTTGCAGTCAGTCACTTATGATGCTGAGCATCTTCCGTGTGTGGACTGGCCATTTGGAGCTCCTCTTTCATGAAGTGCTTTTCTTGGTTTTCATCTATTTTTCTGTTGATGTCTGTGTTATATATAAGGGATGACCCGGCTTCTCTGAGGTGTTTTTGCCATAGTTTTCATGGTAGAAAAAGGTGTAGCAAAGTACACAAAAATCTTTAGAGAAAGAAATAATTTTCTCAGTAATACATTTTCAACCTGTGAGAACTAGGGAAAAGTGGTTCTCACAAGCATTGTTGAAAGAGCTCCTGGAGATAGAACCAGATGCCAAAAGAGGAATGGAGAATGGGAGAAGGTCACAGAGACTGGCAGTGACCTCCCAGAGGCACAGTGCACAGCAGAGTGAGAAGTCAGGACGGGTACAGGATTTCAAAGTTACGAACTTCACAAGGTAGCCATGGTGATGGAGGAGGTCAGTGCACGGCTTGAGCTGCAGAGGCCGGGGCTGGAAAGATGGCCTCATGCTCTTTGGGCCAACTGATGAGCAAGTAGGGATTTAAGAACATTGTTCAGTGATTACCTGTGAAAGAACCAAAACCAGCTAGATAACCTACTCACACCAGTAGTGGGCAAGGGTGTGAAGGTGGTAGTTTCCTCCTCACCCTTGGGAGCAATCAGTTACTCTGCTTCATGGACCAGGCTGTGAGCAGGACTTTCACACACACAAAGCACAGAGTTCAGTGAGCACAGAAGAGAACTCAGACTCACTAAAAATGGTTGTAGTTTTATAGTTTTAAAAAATTAAAAGAATGAGGTAACATTTTTTGCTTTTTGTCTATTAATGCTTTCAGCTCTAGATGTCCTATTTTGCATACTTTTATGGTTTATGGTCAGCCTTTAATTGGGGGTATGCTATATATGTA
>NW_022443847.1:0-3519 GCF_009761245.1 Sapajus apella
TACCTACCTACCTTCCTTCCTACCTCAAACTTGTCCTAGACCTCTCACAAAATGAATATTGAGATGTTTTATAGATTAAACGGATAACTACCACACGGGCACCATTTATTTTTCTTATACTTCACTCATAATTTGTAAATTGACCAATTCCCACCTAGAAATTCTGATATGGTTTCTCTCTGTGTGTTCACCCAAAGCTCATCTGGAATTGTAAACCCCAGGTGAGGGGTCTGGTGGGAGGTGATTAGATCGTGGGAGTGGTTTCCTCCATGCTGTTCTTCTGACAGAGTTCTCAGGAGATCTGGTTGTCTAATAAGTTTGTGACTCTTTCTCCTCCCTCTCTCTCTCTCTCTCTCTCTCTCTCTCTCTCTTTCTCTCTCTGTCCTCTCTCTCCCTCTGTCCTGCTGCCTTATGAAGAAGGTAATTGCTTCACTTTCACCTTCCACCATGATTGTAAGTTTCCAGAGGCTACCCAGCCATGCAGAACTGTGAGTCAATTAAACCTTTTGGCTTTAAAATTACCCAGTCTCAGGTGATATATTTATAGCAATGTGAAAATGAACTAATACAGGTGCTTTCCCATAAAAAGTAATTGTTAGTTAAACATTTTTACCGTGAGATAAAACATAGTCTTCATGCTGACTAACTATGCATGTTGATTTTGACATAAGAACCATCAAGTTGTAGATGATGTCATACTCTGAAAAATAACCCAGGTTCAAGGAGTTAACTGCAGAGTCATATTTACCTCGGTTTTGCTTTGGAACAAGAAAGTTGCGAGTTACAGATGATATGGTGGGTGGTCTCCTTAGGGTTGGATGCTGTTAAGCAAAGGAAGACAACCCAATATTGTAGTCAGAGGTTCTCTGGCTGGTTCCTCACTGCACCTGCTCCTAACTGGGGCGGAGTTCTGAGCATCTCCTTCTGGTCCTCTGCTGCCTATCAAGTCCAGCTAAAAGAGATCTGGGGATCTCCTTCTGAGATACCCAACTCTACGTCTGGGTCCTGGCCAGGAGTTCCACCAGGCCTGCGAGCTGCCCTTGGACTTCTCTTGTGTGACCTCACCTGTGCACTGAGCATCCTCATAGCAAGGTGACAGGGTCAGCCTCACAGGCATTACTGCAGGCAATTTTCAGCAAATCTAATTGTAGTTCAACTATACAAATCAGGAGTCATGTTCACTGACTGAAATATCCACACACACAAAAAAACTGTATGGACATTCATTTACATTGCCTCTAAACTGCACACATGTTGTATTATTGCTTATTGTTCATAAAATTCCAAGGTTTGAATCATAAACTAAAAGATAACATTTCTATAACCAAACTTACAAATGAATAAGGTGAGTATGGTCAGAAAAATCAAGACTGAGTTATTACCTGCAGTAATAACTTATCACTGTTTTTATGCCCTGCCTCTATCATAATAAAAATATACCAGGCTCTACATTGGTGTGGAAGAAAGGGTTCAAGTATCTCAGAGGGACACTCCTGTTTTAAGAACAGGAAGCTGTATGTGAAGGTGGCAAGTTATATAATGAAGCTGTGATGGGATAGGCTTCCAAGTGCTCTAGCTGATAACCTCTCGATGACAGCTGAGCAGCAATCTCTGGCAGTGGGAAAGCTAGAATTTCCCCCAAATGGGACAGCACTCTGTTTTCAGAGAAATTCACTGGGTTTCTCTGTAGGCTCTGAGGTGTGCAGACTCCTACCCCAGATTCTGCAGTCAGACAAGTCTCTGCTCCTTCCCAGGGGACAAAAGGGATAGTGTGGGTAAGCACCAGACATGCTCTACTCAAGGTCTCTGCACATGGAGAAAAAACAGTGAAAGTGGAAAATTCATGTTTCAAATTCATTGAATAATACCTATAAAAATGCAACACTGTTTCAGGAACTAATGCAGAATTAAAAATGAATGCAATTAAAATAAATATGAAAATTACAATGTTTACAGGTGTACATTTATAAATTTTCCCATAAAATAAAGTAAAAGCAGGTCTTCTCTATAAAAATCCAAAAGCAGTGTGCTGACCCTGAAATGCACCTCCCTGCCTCCTCCTACAGGCAGCAAAATGTACGTGAATCCGGATCCCAGCAGCTGCGTTCTGACACCTGTGCCATGGCGTGTGCTGAGGCCCATGTTCTGTGGTCCACTCTAATGAAAAGACTGACTCCGCAGTGACTCGTAAGCAGAGCCATTTCGGAGAGTTGCAGAGATCCCTGCAAGGTAGCACTGACTTGCACAAGACTTAAATGTTTTGCACCCTCCTTGCACAGCACAGAAATACAGGAACCTTCCACCCAATCCCCCCTCCCTCTCTCCTTCACTCAGGGTCAGGCTTCCCTCATATGCCATCAGCTTCACAGCCTCGTCCCACCCGCTGTGCATTTCTCAACGGGTGAGTGTACTTCTTACAAAAATTCAGGGAACTTTCATCCCATCTTGGAGTTTTCTGCTTAGAAAACCAATAACAACAGAAATGTTACCAGAAAGGGGCCCCAATTCACAGCAAATCCATAGAGTGAAATGAAAGCAAGTTTATTACACAAGTAAAAGTATAAAAAATGGCTACTCCACAGGCAGAGCAGAGGTATGATCTGCCATTTGTCCATTTTTATGGTTCTTTCTTGATTACATGTTAAACAAGGGATGGATTATTCATGAATTCCCCAGGCAACTCCCGAAGCTGAGGGTTCCTCCCCTCCTTTTTAGACTACACAGGGAAACTTCCTGATGTTACCATGGCATTTGTAAACTGTCTTGCAGTGGGAGGGGAGTGTCTTTCAGCATGCTAACACATTATAATTAGCAGTGAGAATGAACAGAGGTGACTTTCATTGATGTCTTGGTTTTGGTGGGCTTTGGCCAGTTTCTTTCCTGTAATCTTTATCAGCAAGGCCTTTATCATTTGTGTCTAGTGCAGACATCTTATCTCAACCTGTGACTAAGAACACCTTAACTTACTGGGAGTGTAGCCCAGCAGGTCTCAGTCTTATTTTGCCTAGCCCCTTTTCAAAATAAAGTTGTTCTGATTACAAAGTTTTTGGCCAAAAAATATGTAGCATACATATTTATAATATGAGCACGACTATATCGCCAAATATAAAATAAAATATGATAATGGAAACAAATAATTTTACTTGTCACCTTGACTAGACCACAGTCTCTCAATCACACACTAACCCAGGTGTTGCTCCAATGGCATCATACAGGTGTTAGAGGAGCGTGCCATTATTTTTTCCTGTCACAAAGAGTGTTCTAGATAATCCAGGTGGGGCTGAATCAATCAGAACCTAACAGAAGATAATGGGACGCCATGGTGGATGGCAGATGCAGGTCTTCGTGGGAATCCCAGCCTGTCTTTCCCAATGGCCAGCAGTACTGACCTTAGGCATGCCTAGCCAGACCCTACAATTACTGTTACCCACAGCTCACACCACAATGAAGTGTCCAATCTTAGCTTTCCTCTAAGTCAGATGGGAGAGTCCAAACTCTGTGACAGTGTGAGAAGCACAA
>NW_022443848.1:0-3518 GCF_009761245.1 Sapajus apella
TGCACTAGGGAAAAAATGCTTGAAGAGGGACCTGGCCTGTCTCTCCTACGTAGCTCTCTGCTTACGGTTACCCAGTGTTACTGGGCACTGCCTGGCTTCTCTGCTGAGCAATGGCGAATTTTTCTAGCTTGAGTCCTAGTGATGTGGTCTGTTGGCAATATGTGGCTTTGTTCACAGATGTCCCTTTAGGGAATTTGTTTCCACTTCAGATCTTGTTCAGCTGGTGCTTCTCAGAATAGTGGATTTGACTTAGACAGTGTCCTGGGAATTTGGTAATCGCCATAAATGAGGCTGTGTCTGCCTCTAAGCTGAGCTATGCTTCAAATCAGAAAATATTTCAATGAAAGGTAGCCTACTGCAACGATTAGGGTGTTGTGTCTTTCTTAGGGGTTGTCTAGAAAAATTTGCACCTTTTCTGTATAAAGGAAGAGAAGAGGCTTTGACTTGTACTGTGGGAGGATTAAATTACAGAATCACTGAGTAATACTGTATACATCTTATTTCTTCTAGAGAAGATTTGCTAAGCTGTCTTTCAGACATAAACACAAATAAGTTTGGAATTTAATGAACAAAATTTGTCATTGTAATTTCAATTAGAAATGCAAACATGTGCTTGAATTCATTTGTGACATAATTGGGCACTTCCATCGTGACCTTGCCTGTGAAAGAAGAGTTAAGAGTCCTCTCCTTTCCAGTGTGAAGGGAAATTAGAGCGCTTTAGTCTGGACTTGATAAATTCTAATCCCAAGTGCTATAGCCTTGAGGTAGATGATACTGTGGAAGTGATCCCAGAAACCCAGGGTGAAATGCTGAGTGAGAGACAAGATGAGGTCACCAGCCAGAGGTGGGCAGAGCATTGAGCTGATCACAGCTATGCTGTGTGTGGCTCAGTCCCTCTGGGAGTGCTTGACAGAACCACATCAAATACATCTCAGAAGGCCCTAGCTAGAAACATGTGGGTCTCCAACTTGGTCTATATTGTTGATGAAGCTCAATCTCTGCACAGCTTAAATGTCTCCTTGTGCCTGAGGCTGAGCAGTCTTGGTTGAATTTAGAGAAAATGTTAGAGCCCTCACCTTGAGAAAAGGTCATAGCAAAGTGTTCTGGTGGGATAGGACTGCAAACATGGTGCCATTCTGCAAAGCTGTGCAGACAACATGGAGGTCACAAAGATGTCACTGAGCTCCCCAGCTGCTGCCGCACCTGCCTGTGCATTCCAAAAGATTCCAACATTCCTGGAATCTTTAAGAAAGGAACAAAATTATTTTTCCTTTAGGAAAGGGAGAAAATTCGTCCTACAGTATGATTCTTCATGTTACATAGCAGAAGACTGACCTCCCTCCTCTTTTGAAGGGTCTTCACCTTGTGTTAAGCCCTGTGGATTGTAATGAAGGCTGGATTTGGGATGTGACATCTTCAGAAACATCCAAGACTGCATCAATGCAAAGAGAGGTATATTGGAACCATGGTCCTGCTGTGTTCACTGCAATGTCTAACCCTTGTTCCAGGTTGTTTCAGGCACCAAGGTCTTGGTGGTTTTAGATGGAACGAGGAGAGGAATTCCAAGGCTACTTTGCCTTAACTTTCCGCAAGTATTTGGGGGTTTGGTGTAATCTGCATTCTGCCAAGCCCTTGTAGTCACAGCCAGGATGTCCCTTAACTTGTCTGACTGATACTCTTGCTGCTTATGTCTTGTCAGAGGTTCTTGCCTTCCCTGTGTATCTGACATGGTCCAAGTGAGGTTCTCACCCTCTGGATATTGTGGAAGAGGTTTGGCTCTGATTTCTCTCTAGATAAGGCCACAGGATGTGGTTACACGGGCAGTGTTCAGGTGAACCTAGCCTCACAGATCTCCACCTCAGATTCACTCACATGGGTTGACAAATCTCTGGCTCCTCCCTAACTTAGCACAAGGTCATCTCTCAGGGGCTGTCTTCAAGGTAGGTAAATGGAGTGCCATAAAGTGGCAGATCCTTCAGGCGACAGTGCCTTTCATCCTGATTTCCCATTGGTTGTGGTTGTTTGAGAATGATGACACATGGGTTTCGATTCCCAAGTACAGGGTAGGGATGTAACCCTGAGCCCAAATTCCTGAAGTCCCGATGATCCTCCATCCTGCTCTGAAGGGCTTTTAGGAAGAATATGATTGAGAAATTAAAATGCTAACACTTGTCCCATTTGATTAGCTTGCCACTGTTTCTCCAATTAGAGGAAGTGGGAATGCCAGCCATGAGGAAAACAGTGCCTTTTACCTTCCATGCTGCATGCGTCCTTTTCCCTGAATGCTGAGGTTTGAAGATGCTCTGGCCTGACCCTGAGTTCCTTCCCAGTTGACCCCTAATCAAGCCCCTCATGGAGAGTGTCTCACTGGAGTCGCCCCACCATAGGATGTGTGCAGCAGCTCTGAGTGGGTCCTGTGATTCCCATACATGTATAAGGCAGTTTTTGCAGGTTCTTGCCTGTGCAGCTGTGATTCTGATGGCTATGATTGCTACGTTCCTGTAAGCACACCCTGAGTCCAACCAGGTAACTACTCTCCTGCAGTGTCTAATTAATGCTACCTCTGCTGGACTTGAATTTGTATCTAGGCTGAGAAATGTCCAAGCCAGGGAACTTAGGACAGTGACAGAATTGGCTATCTTATGCTTCATTGTGAGCAGTTACCATAATACAATGGATAGTAAAATGCCTTGTCTATTCAGTCACCAGAAGACACATGTGTTGCGATCTCATAAGAACGAGGTGAGGCCTGGGGCTTAGGCTGATGGAGCTTCCTGCAGGGTCCTCATGAGAGGTGCCCAATGTCCCATGAGCAGCTCTGCAGTAACAGGTACTGCTTTGGGTTTTATCGTGAACATTCTTCTGCCTTTAGGCTGCTTCATCCAAGTAGGATAGTTCCACAGCTGGAGCAAGGAAAGTTCTCAGTAGCTGAGATTGGGACAGTGAGTTCTCTCTGGAGGTAATTTGTGTCAGGCTACCTGCACTGAGATGCCTGTGTACAACCCATCCTTCAGTCCAAAAGTCTATCAGATCAGGGAAACTTCTGGAATGTGTATAGAACTGAAAATGCCCGATGTTCCAGCTAGGCAAAGAACAACTGCTTGGTCAGTTTTGGTAGGGCTGGTAAACTGGCCTTATTCCTCCAGCATGAGCTCTGCTCGCAGGGGCATCTAAGGCTCAGGAGTTCTAAGGACATGCAATGTCCTCTGCCTGCTTCTTAAACCATAGAGGGGAAGAGATACTCCTCCCTCATGCCTAGAAACTGAAGTGTTCTGTGAATTATATGCCCTATATTTGCACAGAGCTCTTCTATGACTGTCTTCTCTAGAATGTTCAGCAGAGTTTTAAACTGAATCAGTATGTACCTTGAAGCGAGCAGGGAGTTTCCCATGGTGAGAGATTTAAATCTGCTGTGGCAGTTCCTCAAGTCAGTAGTAGATGCAGTATTTTAGAAACTAACCCAGAGGAGACAGAGTAATGCAGAACATGGTTCTAGCAGCTTGAGCTTGGCTTTTCTG
>NW_022443849.1:0-3517 GCF_009761245.1 Sapajus apella
GAAACATTGTAGGTTCTTCCTAAAACATGAGAGCAGATTCTGTTATTTCCATTATACAGAAGCGGAAATGTCTTTTAAGTAGATAATCTGATTGAACCTTAGGCCCTGGTACTCTTGTGAAGCCATCTGGGAACCGAGACAGTGAAGCTTGAAAAGAGGCATGCGAGCGCTGCTTTCCCTGAACTTTGCTTGTGACTTAGGGGAGGTGAGGGTGGCCTGCCTTTGCACGTTCTTTCTGCTTCCACCCTCGTGAATTCAGGATTGTGTGAATCAGTGAGCTCCAGATTTTGGCCTTCCCTTCAACCTCTGCAGCTCTGTCAGTTCCTCAGCTGGGCTTCTCCTAGTTTTGCCCTTTACTTGAGATTATTCACTGTATTGATGAGTTTTGCTTTTTAAATTAAAATGTCATTAGGGAGGATTTACTGATAATATATACGAGGATCTAATGCTAAGTTTAAAAAGAAAAGCTATGAGACTGTTAACTTATAATTTCTTTATTAAAGATTTTACAGAAAACGGAAAAGTATTTCAAAAACTAATCGTCAGAAGTCTACAAAAGGCCAGGTAAACTGTTTTTTTTTTTATCATTTTACATGCCCAATAGTAGAGAAAGATAAATAGGAAAACATTTAAGACTACTATAACTGATCAATATTCAAACTGATGTGTCTTTTAAAATTTAAGGTTTTACGTAAGAAGAAGGAAAAGGTTATAGGCACTCTTGACACTCCTGAGAAGACTGTGGATAGCCAGGTAAAGTTGTCTCCAATATTCCGGACATCAGGTATTATACAGATAATCTGAAGAAAGAAAGGCAGTTTCTGCTACTCTGATTTTAAGATTTCAAATTGAATATTGTCACATTTGATAGATCTTTATTGTTGATTTAGCAATTTTCTGCGTAACACCTTATAATGGAACATGCTATATTCCAATTAATTATGAATTTCTGTACTAAGTTTGATAAGCAACTCCGTTCTTTATTCTTTACAATAGTATCACCAAAAGATTGAAACAGGCCTAAAATAATGGGGTACCACTTGTAAAAATAGAAGAGAGGTGATATTTTGGGTACAGTCATAATCTTGTTTACATTTATATATTATAATCTTTACTTGAATCCAGGGCCCCACACCAGTTTGTACACCAACATTTTGGAGAGACGAAAATCTGAAGTGACTGAAATGAATGAAGATGATAAAGATAATGAACCAGTTTTCAAACAGCCCGTGTCCTGTGTAAAAGAAGAAATACAGAGGACTCAAACACCTACACATTCACGGAAGAAAAGACGAAGCAGAAGCAATCAGTCATTTTTAATGTGTTGTATTTTCTGAGAAATACAATATTTTTATGGGGGTGGACTTAGTATTTTACTGAGTACAGTGAAATGCAACCCTTGACAAGATTGTCAGAGGAAAAATACACTGTTTGGTCCAGTTAAGGAAAGCAGTCTGTAATTCTGGATTGCCTGCCCTTGGCTGAAATACAAGGGCGCAGACCGGTTTGCGGTGGCTTGGCTGACATTGCCTCTTTGTCCTGTTCTCTGTTTTTCTTTTGACATTTCATAGCTCTCCTTAGTTACTCTGCCTGGATAGAAAGGTGACCACTAAGTGCAGGTTTAAGTACTAATCTGCAGCCTTTTCTGTCACCACCAGTTAAAGACCACCAATCTTGTTTGTCCGTCTGCATGATTTGTCAGGGACATTAACTCATGAGGGCGCTTTAGATTTATCACCGCATGGTTGAAGCTGGAAGTTAAATTATATGTAGAGTGAGAAGGCAGTTCCAGTGTTAGCACAGATTTATGTATTCAGATTTTAATAGAGATTCAAAAATGACTCATTTTTACGAATAATTTTAAATTAGTTTTCATGGGGCTAGCATGGATTAATAACCACCATTTTATACATCAGTGAGGAATTGTATTTCAAGATTCAAACAATAACTAGCAAATAAACTTTTTTTCTACAATTTATTTGTTTGCGAATAGGACTTGGGAATCATTGGGGAAAAATAATGGTAAATTTTCCTCTTCATTAGCAAATTCAGATTCATTATAAACATTGCCATCAGATGTAGTAGCTTGTGCCTGTAATCCCAGCACTTTGGGAGGCTGAGGCAGGAGGATTACTTAATACCAGGGGTTGGAGACCAGCTGGGCAACATGATGAGATCCCCTCTCTACAAAAAATTTTAAAAATGAGGCCGGGGACAGTGACACAAGCCTGTAATTCCAGCACTCTGGGTGGCCGGGACAGGCAGATCACAGGTCAAGAAATTGAGACCATGCTGGCCAACATGCTGAAACCCTGTCTCTACTAAAAATAAGAGATGGATGTGGTGGCGAATGCCTGTAATCCCAGCTGCTCAGGAGGCTGAGGCATGAGAATCGTTTGAATCCGTGAGGCGGAGGTTGCAGTGAGCCAAGATTGTGCCACTGCACTCCAGCCTGGGCAATAAGAGCGAAAGCATCTCAGAAAAGGAAAAAAAAAGATTTTTTTTTTTTTTTTTAAGACAGAGTCTCTCTGTCACCCGGGCTGGAGTGCAGTGGCGTGCTCTCGGCTCACCACCACTTCCACCTTCCAGGTTCAAGTGATTCTCCTGCCTCAGCCTCCCAAGTAGCCAAGACTACAGCTGTACAGGCGTGTGCCACCACATCTGACTAAATTTTGTATTTTTAGCAGATATGAGGTTTCACTATGTTGGACAGCCTGGTCTTGAACTCCTGACCTCATGATCAGCCTGCCTCCACCTCCCAAAGTGCTGGGATTACAGGCCTAAGCCACTTTGCCTGGCCAGGATATTTTTTAAAATTCATTGCCGATAGGCATTCTTTCATCTAGCATTTCTGAAGTCTTTAATATGGCACTGGGCTAGGTGTTCTGATGCAAAATAAGAGTTGGGTTTTTTTTTTCACCTGGGTGCAGTTGGGCTAAGGTCAAAAAGGGCATTAGCCAACATAGAGCTGGTTTTAAGTACATCCAAAGAGCAGATCTCTGGAACGTATCTGGCACATAGAAGATTGAGTATATATTTGTTGTATGAATGCTGTCTTGGAACCATCTCTGAACTTTGTGGATCTGGACATCTGTCTGGTTTCCCCTGGGAAGACATCAGAAAAGGTTTTCCATGTCAAGACACACGTCTGTTGTGTTTCATCTTAAGGGGCGTGTGCATTCAGACATGTACATGGTAAAATGAACCGAGTAATTCTCCCTTCCCAAACAGCCACCTGCCACCCCCCTTGGGTATGATACTGTTCATCACCACTTAATGTGTAAGGGAATATTGTAACCTGGAGAAGAGAAGGGGTAATTCCATCCTTAGCATGTCGTGGCCAAATTATTTAGAGACAGTGTCACTCAGTGTTGCCCAGGCTAGGCTGCAGTAGCATGGTATCTGCTCACTTCAGCCTCCACCTCCCTGGTTCAAGTGATTTTCCTGCCTCAGTCTCCCAAGTACCTGGAGTTACAGGCATGTACCACCACACCCAGCTGATTTTTGTGTTATTAGT
>NW_022443850.1:0-3516 GCF_009761245.1 Sapajus apella
TCTGCCTGCCTTGGCCTCCCAAAGTGCTGGGATTACAAGCATGAACCACCATGCCCTGCTGAAGTCTGTTTCTTCTATAGCTAATTTGTTGAGAGTTTTTATTGTGAATTATGTTACATTTTGTCAAATGCATTTTCTGCCTCTATTGAAATGACGAATGTGATTTTCATCTTTTATTTTTTGTTTATTTTGAGATGGAGTCTCGCTTGCATCCCAGGCTAAATTCCACTTGATCATGGTGTATAATCCTTTGACCTAATTTGGAGAGAAACAAATGATATTTTAAAATAATGTCATTTTAGAATGTTAAATGCCGCAACAAAAATAGATTTCTAAAATGGTTAATGTAATGTAAAGAACAAGGGCTTCTCAATGTTCTTAGGGAAAAGGTTAAATTCGTCTCAGTGGCCCATTTCAGCAACTGGCTTGCCCTGTCTGCCCTCTGCTGGTTCTTCAACAACCATGCTCAGGGCCGCTTACAGAGTTCTTCCTAGGTCCCCTGTGAACCTTTCCAATTCTGCTGGATGCTTCCTCCCACTGACCCTCCAATACATGTGCACACACCTGCCCCCTTGCCTGGTGAGTAATGTACGAATCAGTTTATTATTTACTTATTCATTAATTTTGGAGACTCGGTTTTACTCTGTTGCCCAGTCTGGAGTGCAGTGGTGTGATCATGGCTCAATGCAACCGTGATCCTCCTGCCTTAGTCATTAAGACTACAGGTATACACCACCACACCCAACTAACAATTTTTTTTTTTTTAGAGATGGAGTCTTGCTATGTTGTCCAGGCCCATTCTTCTATTCTTGAGCTCCGGCTCTTGGCCTTTAGTTATCCTCCTATTTTAACCTCCCAAACACTGAGATTACAGATGTAAGCATCCCACTTGAATCAGTTTAAAGAAAAATATATATGTCTTTTTGGGTCCAAATATTGATTTATTTTATTAATACATAAAATATATACAAACAGAAGATTTATTTATTTATTGTTTTGAGACAGTCTCACTCTGTTGCTCAGGCTGGAGTGTAGTGGTGTGATCTCAGCTTACTGCCACCTCTGCCTCCCTGGTTCAAGTGATTCTCCTGCCTCAGCCTCCTGAGTAGCCGGGATTACAGGTGGGTGCCACCATGCCCGGGTAATTTTTATATTTTTAGTAGAGATGGGGTTTCTCCATGTTGGCCAGGCTGATCTCGAACTCTTGACCTCAGGTGATCCACCTTCCTTGGCCTCCCAAAGTGCTGGGATTACAGACGTAAGCCACCACGGCTGGCTGGCTATAAACATAAAATTATAACTCCTATGTTCACAGTTCATATACAACATCACATCCAAAATAAATTTTAGTTGATGGTTATTAACTAGAAAGAAACCATGTTAAAAAATGTGCAAAAGAGTATACAGTAAAACGCAATTCTCCCTCCCACCCAATTGTCTCAACTTTCTAGCTCCCTTTCCCAAAGGTAAACACTATTACTAATATTTTGTGTATTCTTCTAGAGATATATAGGTTATTTATATTTTATTTTTACACAGATTTGCTTTTTGCCTTTCCAAAAAAAATTTTTGTTATTAACTTAGTGGGGTAGATGATGATGTTTTGTTGAAGTCACAACTTGCAAAGTGCTTCTGCTACTGACTCCCGAAGCCCAGGTCTTTATGAGCTCAGTATGACTAGTCTGCATGTGCTGCGCTATGACACATACCATTCACTACACTCCTCTGTGTGAACTACTGTGAAACCCTCTTTCTTTCAGCATTCATGATCGCATTTGTTCTTCACTTGGCAGGAATGCAATGCATACATATTAAGTTGGTCTCTTCTTTCCTTTCCTTTTCTTTTTCTTTCTTTTCTTTTTTTTTTTTTTAATTTCTGAGATGGAGTCTTGCTCTGTCACCCAAGCTGAAGTACAGTGGCGCAATCTGTGCTCACTGCAACCTCCGCCTCCCGGGTTCAAGCAATTCTCCTGCCTCAGCCTCCCGAGTAGCTGCGATTATAGGCGTGCACCACCACACCTGGCTAATTTTTGTATTTTTAGTAGAGATGGGATTACAGATGTGAGTCCCTACACCCTGCCAGATATACTTCATAAATAGTTTTTGGAAAAAAAAAAGTTTTTGAGTAACTAAGTGAAGCAGCTATAAATCAAGTGACTGGACTATAAGTCCTATCTCTACTTCTGCACGTGACATCAGCTAGTGATTTATCCTCTAGATCTCAATCTTCATATTCCAGAAAATGGGACAAGAAGAGTAATCAGAGATTCCCAAACTTGGCATCCACTGGAAGGCCATTTAAACAATATAGATTGTGGCTTTCTACCTGTAGATGCTCTGATTTATTAAGTCTCAGGTAAGCGAAATAATCTGTTTTTAAAAGCTCCTGAGGTTACAGTGTGCAGCTGGGGTTGAAAATCACTTCAGTAGCTCCAGCTTTGTATGATTCTTTGTATATATTAGTCCTTAACTTGAATTCAGCCTATAGTAATTGAGGCTAAATATTACTAGCTAAATAAGTGTGCTAAATATTACTAGCATTGGGACTAGTAATATGAGGAATATTTAGATTTTTCTGACACTAAGAATGTGCCGTCTGACGGGAAGACAGACAAGTGATCTGATACGTTAATGAACACACCAGTAGCACAGCATGCTGAAAAGGCAGACAGAAGGCTTTCAACTAAGTCTGATGCTTAGGGAAAGATTGCAAGAGGAGATCAAACTTGACCATTAAAGGAAAAGTGAGGATTAATAAAGAGGGGAAGGCTTGGCTGGGCATGGTGTCTTAAACCTGTAAACCTAGCACTTTGGAAGGCCGAGGCAGGTGGATCATGAGGTCAGGAGATAGAGACCATCCTGGCTAACATGGTGAAACCCCATCTCTACTAAAACTACCAAAAATTAGTTGGATGTGGTGGCATGCACCTGTGATCCTAGCTACTCAGAAGGCTGAGGGAGGAGAATCGCTTAACCCGGGAGAGGGAGGTTGCAGTGGGTCGAGATTGCACCACTGCATTCCAGCCTGGGCAACAGAGAGACTATCTCAAAAAAAAAAAAAAAAAAAAAAAAAAAAGAAGAGGGGAAGGCTTGTAATCAGAAAAGACAAAATGTGCAAAAGTCCATGGACATGGACATGGGAAAATCTAGTTCACCAGAGTCCTGCAAACGATTTAGTAAAGTTGTAGCACAGCCAGAGGTAGGAGAGTTTAGCATTTTCTGGAGACAGAGCAGTTATTATAATTCAGTGGCTGAGAGCAAGGATTTTTGAGCCAGAAAAATCTGGTTTAAATTCTGGTTTTGTCACACACTGCCTCTCTCTGTGACTTGAGAAAATAACTTGTTCGTGCTCAATTTTCTTATCTGTAAAGTAGGGACAATACCTGTCTTGTAAGATTACTATGAAGATTAAGTGAGGCAAAATGAGACAACATACATATAGCTCTTAACACAGTGCCTAGTAGATTGCAACCAAAAAATACACCCAGCCAGACAAGTTCATTGCAGTTTTTGTGT
>NW_022443851.1:0-3513 GCF_009761245.1 Sapajus apella
GCTGGAGAAAATCCCTCAACCAGATCAACTGGCAAAACCACAGGAGCGCCCTCCCTCCTGCTAAGCAACTTTTAAAACCCATCTTGAATTGATATCCTTTCCCAGCGCCACCTTTCTTCTACTTTGCTCCCTTTCTCTCGTTTCTTATGTTGCAGGCAAGGGGTGTGAGGACCACTTCCTCATAAAGCATCATTTCATACCCTTAATAACTATAGACCAAGCACAGTGGCTTATGCCTATAAGCCCAGCACTTTGACAGGCTGAGGCAAGCAGATCACTTGAGGTCAGCAGTTGGAGACGAGCCAGGTCTACATGGCAAAACCCTGTCTCTTAGCATTTCGGAGGCCAAGGCAGGAGGATCACTTAACTTCAGGAGTTCAAGACCAGCCTGGATAACATAGGGAGACCCCATCTCTACTAAAAATTTTAAAACTTAGCCCAGTGTGAGAGAGTACCTGCAATCCCAGCTACGAGGGAGCTGAGGTGGGATGATTGCTTGAGTCTGGAATGTCAAGGCTGCAGTGAGCTGTGATCGTGCCACTTTTACTTCATCCTGGGTAACACCATGAGACCATGTCTCCAGACAAAAAAGAAATTGACCAGACTTATAAAATAATAATTGTGAAATGATTGCTTTTCTTTGGAGATGGAGAGAAGCAGTGGGCATGCTGTCATTTACCATACCCTCGCTTTGGTTTTAAATGACTTGGGTTTAGTATATATTAATACATAACTTAGGACTCAGAAAGTCCTATGTAAATGCTGAGCAGCATTGTTGTAACAGTAACATATTTTGTTGCACTTCAGGATCCTCCGGGAATGCAGGTTAACCATCCAGGAGCTCGAAGCCGAGGTCGACGCTTGCGCCCTGATGGCAGCACCAAGTCTGGAGATTCAGCAGTAGAAAGAAAGCAGGAAAGTGATATTAACCAAAGAAAAGAAGGAGGAAGAGAGTGATATGTCCAGATGGCCTTAGGTGTCCTGACTGTATATGTAGCCAAAGAGCACACTTAAGCAATCCAGAAGTGCCTTCAGGGCAAAGAATAGAGAGAAAGGGGAGTCGCTGTACTGGTGGGGTACACTGCAGAGGAGTAAGTTTTGCATCAAAGCAGGAATTGGATTGGTGGTTCAGAATTGGAAGTACAATTTCATTGTTTTTGTAATTTCCACAAATTAATTTTAAAGTGTCAGAAAAAGGCGAAGGCGAGGACATGCATTGCAATTTACAGGGGGGAATATCAAGTGAGGACTTCATCACGTGTGACACAAGAGAAAAGTAAGAGCTGGTTCTAAATCAAAAGCTGTTGTTTGTCCTGAATTGGATTTTCTTTTCTGTATGTTTTTTCTTTTTTTTTTTTTGAGACAGGGTCTCACTCTGTTGGCCAGGCTGGAGTGCAGTGGCGCAATGCAGTCTGCTCACTGCAACCTCCACCTCCTGGGTTCAAGTGATTCTCCTGCCTCAGCCTCCCGAGTTGCTGGGATTACAGACATTTTTAGTAGAGATGGGGTTTCACCATGTTGGCCATGCTGGTCTTGAACTTCTGACCCCAGGTGATCCTCCCACCTCGGCCTTCCAAAGCGCTGGGATTACAGGCATGAGCCATTGTGCCTGTTTGTTCCAATCTAGTTCTATTTCATTGTTGATGTTAACTGTTGACTTTGTGTAGTGTAGAAGCAACAAGCATGTCCTTGTAGTACAAGTACAGGGAAGGATAGAACAACAAACTTTTGTTGATGCAAAAATTTAAATAGTCATGTTATTTCTGCATCTAATGTTCTAAAGTTTTAGGATTAGTTTTAGTTTTTTGTTTGCTTACATGAGGTTAGCATGAAGCATATTTTGAAACATCTCGTTTTGTCTTCAGCTTTTTTTTCTATTAATAGGTAAAAATGTAGTATTTGTTTGACTGTTGACAATCCCATGTGTGTTTGATCTTAGGTCCCATGATGTGAGTGCATACCCTTTCCAGGAAGGAAACTGCACCATTCCTGTTAAACGGCAACTTTTTGTCTCAGCTTGTATTGATGAAATAAACAGTAACAGCATTCAAGTATGAAGCTAAGTGTGTTTATTTTTTTTTTTATTTTTTATTTTTCTTTTTTTTTGAGACGGAGTTTCGCTCTTGTTACCCAGGCTGGAGTGCAATGGCGCGATCTCGGCTCACCGCAACCTCCGCCTCCCGGGTTCAGGCAATTCTCCTGCCTCAGCCTCCTGAGTCGCTGGGATTACAAGCACGCGCCACCATGCCCAGCTAATTTTTTGTATTTTTAGTAGAGACGGGGTTTCACCCTGTTGACCAGGATGGTCTCGATCTCTTGACCTCGTGATCCACCCGCCTCGGCCTCCCAAAGTGCTGGGATTACAGGCTTGAGCCACCGCGCCCGGCCCAAGTGTGTTTATTAACTTCACTAAGTAGCTGTGATTTTTGAGAAATTTTTGATACTGAACGAAAAGGGGATGAATGATGTTAGTTTCTGCCTTCACTAGCATTCCTTTGTTTTGTCCACCAGGGAAGATCAGTTCATGGTTCACTCCTGTGTTGGGCCTGATATTGTCTGGCTGTGTCCCCACCCACATCTCATCTTGAATTCTCAGGTGGTGTGTGAGGGACCCAATGGGAGGCAACTGAATCATGGGGGCAGGTCTTTTTTGTGCTGTTCTCATGATAGTGAAGAAATCTCACAAGATCTGATGGTTACATAAATAGGAGTTCCCATGCACAAGCTCTTTTGTTCCTGCTGCCATCCATATAGGACATAACTTGCTCCTCCTTGCCTTCTCCCAAGATTGTGGGGCCTCCCCAGCCATGTAGAACTGTGAGTCCATTAAAACCTGTTTCTCGTTGCAGTTTCAGGTATGTCTTTATCAGCAGCATGAAAACAGGCTAATACAGGCTATTCTTGCATTGCTATAAAAAAACTTCTGGCCGAGCGCAGTGGCTCACGCCTGTAATCCCAGCACCTTGGGAGGTTGAGACGGGCAGATCATTTGAGGTCAGGAGTTTGAGACCAGCCTGGCCAACATAATGAAACCTTGCCTCTATTAAAAATACAAAAATTAGCCAGACGTGGTGGCTCACACCTGTAATTCCAGCTACTCAAGAGGCTGAGGCAGGAGAATTGCTTGAACCCAGGAAGGTAGAGGCTGCAATGAGCCGGGATCGTGCCACTGCCCTCCAGCCTGGGCAACAGAGTGAGACTCTATCTCAGAAAAAAAAAAAATACCTGAGACTGGGTAATTCATAAGAAAAGAGATGTAATTGGCTCCCAGATCTGCAGGCTATACAGGAAGTGTGGCACTGGTATCTGCTTGGTTTTTGGGAAAGCCTCAGGGAGCTTTTACTCATGGCAGAAGGTGAAGCAGGGGCAGGCATCCCACATCACAGAGTGAGCAAGAGAGTGAGTGTGGGGAGGAGGTGCCACACTTCACAACAACCAGATCTGTAAGAACTCACTATGGAGAGGGCAGCACCAAGCCATGAGGGATCCGCCCCATAACCCAAACACCCCACC
>NW_022443852.1:0-3513 GCF_009761245.1 Sapajus apella
GGAAGCACCTGTGGTTGCGGACGGAGCGGGTCTGTATGCAGTAGCAGCATCCGTGACCATGAGAGGCAGCTCTGGGGAGCAGGTGTCCTGCATCATCAGAAATTCCCTCCTCGGCCTGGAAAAGACAGCCAGCATTTCCATCGCGGGTCAGTGCCTGCTTGGCCTCAGCTTTACTGAGGCAGTTGAATGAAGGGGGATGTGTGAATTTCTACTGTGTGAGTCTCTGGAGTCGACCTGGGTCTCTGCACTGCATGTAAGGCCCAAAGCAGGGACCTGGAGGCTCCTGCCTGCTCCAAGGGAGCTTCCTTCCTCTACAAAGCTGTTCATGACACAAACATTTACTGAACATTTCCTGTCTGCCTAAAAGTATGAAGCTGCATATGGAAAGTCAAATGACAAAAGAGGAAAATTTATATATAACATACACACACACACACACAGACTCATATTATAGAGAAACAGCTAATCTCTTTGAGACAGAAGATTTTAAAAACCGAGTAAAAAATTTTAACAAAGGTCATAAGTTATTAATTTACAGAAAAGGAAGTAACTCACAAAAGGGTGCTTATTCTCACTCATTAGAGAAACATATACTGAGTCATTTTTTACTTATGGTATTGGCAAAAATCAAAACAAATCTCTGTTGGTTGATAGCACGTGGTTATGGCAGGAATGAAGATGGGAATCTGCTGGTATGACTTGTATTTTTGGTGTATATTAGCACAGTCTCTGTTGGGGGCTCTATCCAAACGATATATTTAGTGATCCAAAATTCCGCTTCTGGGAGTTTATCTGGTAGATAAGATTGCATTTGTGTGAGGTAATCCATGTGAAACGTTATTTCTTATGGCACTGATTATGACTGCACAAGGTTAGAAACCATGCAGATGTTCACTGCTGGGGAACTTCCGTGCAATGGCTACCACTCAACTGTGGGAGAAAAAAGAGATCATTATTTCCATACTGATACGGAAGGATCTCCAAGATGAACTTTGCACAGAAAGAGCAAAATGCAGAATGGTGTATAGAATGCTATCTTTAGTGCAAATAAGAGGAAAAGCAAGAATATATTTTTATTTACAATTTTTAACTTAACAAGCAATGTCATAACACTCACTACATGTCATGCACTTTGTAAGTGTTAATTTAATCCTTTTAACTTCAGGAGGTAGGTATTATCATTACCCCAATTTGAAAGAGTAGGACAGCAGGAACAGAGAGGTTAAGTAATTAGTCTAAAGTCACACTGCTAGTCACCTAAAGGAGCCAGCATTGACACTCAGGTTCTCTAGCTCCAAAGTTCCTGTTCTTAAGCATCCTATTAAGCAGACTAATTTGAAGCTAAGAAAGGGAGGGTGGGAGGGAGGACTGGGTGGACGGGAGACTTGAATCACTTTTTATATATATATTTTTGAACCATGTAAATGTGTTACCAGTTAAAAAATTGAATTAGAAAAAAATGTGTATAATCTGCTCAAGTCGCTCACTTTCCACATGAGAGGCAGACATCTCAGGAGAACTAATAGTAACAGCCTCTAGTGGGGGTTTATCAAAGTCTTACCCACAGTCCTCTGAGATTTTAGGATGAAAAAGATTATTTAACCTCATGAGATAGATTTCGTGCCCTGTGACCTGGGGTGGGCAGCTAACACTTGGGGCGCCGCAGTCTGGGGGTGCTGAGCGCGCGGCCCCCATGGCCCACAGCCCTCCCCTTCACAGACCCCTTCTTCAAGAGTGCCCAGAGCTGGATCGCCGCCCTGGCCGGGACCCTGCCTGTCTTGCTACTGCTTCTCGCCGTAGCCGGTTACTTCTTGTGGCAACAGCAGGAGAAGAAAAATACTCTGTCCAGAAAGAAAAAGAGAGAGCAACAGTTGGGAGAAATGGCATGGAACACAATGAAGCAAGAACAAAGCAAAACAGGTAGCTGACCCCAGGAGGTTATCTGAGCCCCTGGCTTACAGGCCAAGGCCCAAAGACCTCACGCCCATCCCCACCCCAGAGCTGGGTCATTTTTAAGGTTTATTTTTTGAAAAACCCCTCACCTGTAACAGTTCATTGCTTTCTCTGCTTATTTTTCAGTGAAGCTCCAGGAGGAACTGAGTAAGTTCCCATTCCCCCAGAGACCCAGGCATGTCCTCCTGTCCCTGCTTTCAGCGCCCTGATGCATCTTCCCCGTTTATTCCATTGCAGGGTGGAGAAGCATCCAGTACACGGCTTGTAAGTGGCTCTGACATCTTCTCTGAATTTGAATCTGTAACGTTCTGTGCTTCAATAGTTTCCACTCTTAACTCTTTCCCCAATGTTGGGAAGTGGTCTTTGATCCCTTTGACTAGGGAAAGAAAATAAATGTGCCAATTCCTAGTCATTGCCAAAAAAGAAAAAAGAAAAGTGTGACTCATTGGATGGAGTAACACCCAGGAGGAGTGTTTCTTTAGCTCTCTCGTTCTCTCTCTCTCGACTGGTCTCAAAGAAAAGATGCCTTCAATTTCTCTCTACTAGGGGCCACAGACTCTATAGCACTATAAAGCGCTGAGAAATATCCAGGCATACACTTATAAAGGAACGGGGAAGAGGTGGATAAAGTGCACTCTCTGTGGTAGGAACTTCACTAGTCATTTTACATAATCTACAGGCTCCAGAGAAGAAAAGAATAAAAGATAATAAAGAACAAGAAAATTAGAAAAAAGAGACAGAGAAAAGAGGAGCTTGAACAGTTGCTCAGTTGGTACCAATTTATTCTAACTGCCTTCAAAAACTATTCCCTGAAATTTCTCATTAAATTTCCCAAATTCTTTGCAGAGTAAGGTAGGATTGAGATAGAAGAATCTTACACACACACACATACATACATACACACACACACACACATATATATACACATATTTATATATACACACATATATTACATATATATATATGCACGTAGACATGGTGACACCAGGAGGATAGATACATTCCAAATAGATCAGCCGAATACCATCGGGAAGAAACTCTCACAGTGTTTGCCATGTCACTAGCATTCGACTGATGTTCCTGGATTTGATATTAAGAACAACACCATAGAGAGAATTGAACCTGCAGAGGAAGAAGGTACCGGTGGTTTAAAAAAAAAAAAAAAGATCAGATGGATGTAAAAGTAAGGGAATGGGGCCAACTCAAACATGGCAAGTTGAGGTGACATCTCTAACTTTCTTTCATGGTAGGGAGAGAGACACCTTCGGCCTATAATGGTGAGTGAACCTGATGCTTTCTGAGTTTGCTGGGTCATGTGCCATGAACATTTTAACCTTTTCTTTGCTGTGACCTATGGATGTTGTCAGTTGCATTATAGATTTAACCCAAAGACTCAATTTCTGTGTGGTGGGGGGTTGATTTCTGCTTTTCTGGAGAATCTAAGAGACTCCTGACCCTGCACACCTCCTTGCAAAGCCTGGCCTTGCAGCCTGCACCCCTCATGACAAGAGGGAACAGAGCCTGCCATTTCTGAGAAGGTGCCACCCCAGATCCATCAGA
>NW_022443853.1:0-3512 GCF_009761245.1 Sapajus apella
TCCGTTCTTTTGCATTTGCTGAGGAGTGATTTACTCCCAATTATGTGGTCAATGTTAGAGTAGGTGTGATGTGGTGCTGAGAAGAATGTATATTCTGTGTATTTGGGGTGGAGAGTTCTGTAAATGTCTATTAGGTTTGCTTGGTCCAGGTCTGAGTTCAAGTCCTGGATATCCTTGTTAATTTTCTGTCTGGTTGATCTGTCTAATGTTGACAATGGGGTGCTAAAGTCTCCCACTATTATTTTGTGGGAGTCTATGTCTCTTTGTAAGTCATTAAGAACTTGCCTTATGTATCTGGGTGCTCCTGTATTGGGTGCATATATATTTAGGATCATTAGCTGTTCTTGTTGCATTGATCCTTTTACCATTATGTAATGTCCCTCTTTGTCTCTTATGATTTTGGTGCTTTAAAGTCTAATTTATCAGAGATGAGAATTGCAACTCCTGCTTTTTTTTGCTCTCCATTTGCTTGGTAAATCTTCCTCCATCCCTTTATTTTGAGCCTTTGTGTATCCTTGCATGTGAGATGGGTTTCCTGGATACAGCACACCGATGGGTTTTGTCTTTTTATCCAATTTGCCAGTCTGTGTCTTTTGATTGGGGCATTTAGTCCATTTACATTTAGGGTTAATATTGTTATGTGTGAATTTGATACTGCCATTTTGGTGCTAGCTGGCTGTTTTGCCCTTTAGTTCAGCTGGTACTTGTTGTTCCTTTATATGTGTAGAGCCTCTTTCAGGAGCTCTTGTAGAGCTGGCCTGGTGGTGACGAAATCTCTGAGTACTTGCATGTTCCCAAAGGATTTTATTTTCCCTTCACTTATGAAGCTTAGTTTGGCTGGATAGGAGATTCTGGGTTGAAAGTTCTTTTCTTTAAGGATGTTGAATATTGGCCCCCATTCTCTTCTGGCTTGTAGGGTTTCTGCTGAGAGATCTGCTGTGAGTCTGATGGGCTTCCCTTTATGGGTAACCCGACCTTTCTCTCTGGCTGCCCTTAGTATTTTCTCCTTCATTTCGACCCTGGTGAATCTGACGATTATGTGCCTTGGGGTTGCTCTTCTTGACGAATATCTTTGTGGTGTTCTCTGTATTTCTTGGACTTGAATGTTTGCCTGCCTTGCTAGATTGGGGAAGTTTTCCTGGATAATATCCTGAAGAGTATTTTCCAGCTTGGATTCATTCTCTTCATCGCATTCGGGTACGCCTATCAAACGTAGATTATGTCTTTTCACATAGTCCCACATTTCTTGGAGACTTTGTTCATTCCTTTTTACCCTTTTTTCTCCAGTCTTGCCTTCCCGTTTTATTTCATTGAGTTGATCTTCGACCTCTGATATCCTTTCTTCTGCTTGGTCAATTCGGCTGTTGATACTTGTGCATGCTTCACGAAGTTCTCATGTTGTGTTTTTCAGCTCCATCAATTCACTTATATTCCTTTCTATTTTGTCCATTCTTGTTAGCATTTCATCAAATCTTTTTTCAAGGTTCTTAGTTTCTTTGCATTTGGTTAGAACATGTTCTTTAAGTTCACAGAAGTTTCTTACTACCCACCTTCTGAAATCTGATTCTGTCATTTCATCACACTCGTTCTCCATCCATCCTTGTTCCCTTGCTGGTGAGGAGTAGTGATCCCTTTTAGGAGGAGAGGTGTTCTGGTTTCGGGTGTTTTCATCCTTTTTGCACTGGTTTCTTCCCATCTTGAAGGATTTATCCACCTGTCGACTTTGTAGTTGCTGGCTTTCAGATTGGGTCTCAAATCTTTCAGTTAGACGTTCTGTTTGTTGATGATTAGGTTATTTCTGTTTCTTGGTTTTCCTTCTGACAGTCTGGCCCCTCTGCTGTAGGTCTGCTGAGGTTCACTCCAGGCCCTGCTTGCCTGGGGTTCACCTGCAGCAGCTGCTGAACAGCAAGGGTTGTTACCAGTTTTCTTCTTCTGCTATCTTTGTCCCAGAAGGATACCCACCTAGTGTCAATCTGATCTCTCTTTTATGAGGTGTCTTTTTGGATATATAGGGGTCAGGGAGCTGCTTGAGGAGATGGTCTCTTCTTTATAGGAGCTCAAATGGTGAGCTGCGAGGTCTGTTGTTGTTCATTCAGAGCTGCTGGGCATGTACTTTTAGGTCTGCTGCAGCAGAACTCATAAACTGCTTTTTGTTCCCAGGTGCTCTGTCCCAGGGATTTAGGGCTTTATTTATGAGTTTCCGTTATGCTGCCGCCTTCTTTTTTTTTTTTTTTTTTTTTCCTTCAGACCTGCCCAGCCCAGCAAGGCGGCAGCCTAGTCACTGTCAGCCTATAGCAGCTTTGCTGAGCTGCTGTGGGCTCCGCCCCGCTGACGAGTGAACTTCCCTGCAGTCCTGTTTATGTGGGTGTAGTTAGAACTGCTTTGGCGATGGTGGCCCGCCTCTGTTGGGGTGGAGTCTCTGCTGTGGCGGGTTGCCTTGGCAACGGAGGGCTGCCTCAGCAATGGCGGGTTGCCTTGGCAACGGCGGGCTGCCTCGGTAATGGCGGACGCCCCTCCCCCACAGAGCTGGACCGTCCCGGGTTCAGCTGCGTTTGCTGTGAAACTCTCAATCCAGAGTTTCTGGTTGCTGTTCTTTTGTGGGGGTGGAGCCAGCCGAGCCTGATCGCCTGGCTCCCTGCCTCAGAGCCTTTTTTAAGTTGGTGTTCCAGTCGCCTGTTGAAGAGGCGCCGGGGTCTGTTTGTTTTCCCCTGTGGCCACTCACTGCGCTGGCTTAAACAGCGGCACTGAGGTTTGTGGTGCTTTTTTTTTCTTTTTTTTGCCCTGGAATCTACTGTCCTGGTTCTCTGCTCAGTCCCCTTTTTGAACCAGCGTATGGGCGACTTCCCGTGGCTCCAATCGCCAGCCTAAAGGGCCCCCGGACCAGTGTATTTTGTACGGAGAACCGCGGCTCCGGGGCGCCGAGAAAGCAGGCGCGCGGGGCAAAGCAGCGGCGCTGGCCGAAACAGCCGCGCTGGCGACCGTGGAGCACCTCTGCCCGGGAATTTCCTAGTCTGTGGGCAATAAAAACGCGGCGTCCACTCACCCTCTGCTCTTTCACTGGGAGCTGCAATCCTGAGCTATTCCTAAACGGCCATCTTCTGAAGCTTTAATACTTAACAGCGAAGAAATGTTCTGCTTCGCAGTACAAAGTTCCCTTATTTACTTCAAGACCACTATAAAATACGTATTTCTTTCAGTTTATTTTTGAACAATGAAAAGAAAGAAATTTAATCTTTTCTATGTAAAACAATGTAAATATAACGTTTTCTGTATCATAATTGATAATTATATAAAACAGGAGAAAATAAAATAATTTATTCATGCAAAAGATTTATGTAAATTCTAAGTGGCAATATAAGGCAATAATAAAATAATTCACTTCATGCCTTGGTAATCATTTGATTTGAAAAAGTCCAGTAACAAAACAGATTTTGTGTTATTTGACAACAGGATATGGAGCAAACTAAGAGATATAGATCACAAAGGGTTAAAACTGTAAGCTGTTTCATTTT
>NW_022443854.1:0-3511 GCF_009761245.1 Sapajus apella
TTTATTTTGGGAGGTAGAAAGCCAGCATGGGAGGATTGGAGCAGAAAGCAGCATCTACACACAAGCATACACATATGCATGCACATGGACACTTACACAAGCACACACTCACTTGTGCACAGGCGTGCACACATGTGCACACACAGCAGCATCGATTGTTTAAGGATCTGAGATAACTCTTAATTCCTAAAGGTGTGGTCTTCCGTTTGTCCCCAAGTCTCCTGAGTAGAGTGGGAACTCAGCTTCCAGCTGACCCGGGCTGGCCTCGGCCAGCGTGGAGCTCGGTGTGGGTTCTCAGGCGCCTTCTTCCCGGGCATCTCCTCCGGTGCCCCCGCCAGCTCTGCCGCCCACCCGGGAAACGTCGGTCCCGCAACCCGAGCACTAGGGCGTCTGCGAACCGCGAGCTGCAAGAGGGCAGACCGGCAGAACCGGGGGCGAAGCGGCCTGGTGGGAGCCACTGGCGGGTGCGGGGCGGTGGGAATGGGCGGCGGTGGATCCGGTGGTGGGAATGGGTGGCGGTGGATCCGGTGGTGGGAATGGGTGGCAGGAACAGGGTGGTGGGAATGGGCGGAGGTGGATCCGGTGGTGGGAATGGGCGGTGGTGGATCCGGTGGTGGGAATGGGTGGCGGTGAATCCGGTGGTGGATCGGGGGCCGAGTTCAGAGTGGGGAGAACGGGTGGTGGTGAATCCAGTCGAGGATCCGGGTGGTGGGAACGAGTGGCGGGGTCGGAGTGAGGGGAATGGGCGGTGGTGGATCCGGTGGAGGACTGGGTGGCAGGGGGTGGCATGGAGCTGCCAGGGAAAATCAGTGTGTGCCTGGGAACCTCTAAGGTAATACTATCAAGTTTTGTTTTATTGAGAAATGGTTTTGTTTTTATTTAATAATGTATTCCCAATCTTTTAAGAATATTTGGCCTGCAAACATTTCCCCCTAATTTACAAAGGGGAATGTACTTACGGTTTCATTCACTGTTAACTTAGTCCACAGACAACCACATTGTGTGAAATCTTGTCTTGGGAACTGGAGTAAAACAGTATCATCCAATCTTGTCAATAAGCAGATCATGACCTGGCACGATGGCTCATGCCTGAAATCCCAGGACTTTGGTAGGCTGAGGCAGGGAGATCACTTGAAGCCAAGAGTTCAAAACCAGCCTGGCAATATGGAGAAACCTCATTTCTACTAAAAATACAAAAATTAAATGGTTGTGGTGGCGGGCGCCTGTAATCCCAGCTACTTGGGAGGCTGAGACAGGAGTATTGCTTGAACCTGGGTAATGGAGGCAGAGGCTGCAGAGGACTCCAGCCTGAGCAATGGAGAGAGACTCTGTCTCAAAAAAATAAGAAGAAACCAAAACCAAACAAGCAGATCAGAGCACATGTGTGGAGGAACATTTCAGCTCTCATCTGCAGTGTAAGTAGTGGATTACAAGTTACTCATGTTCTAAGTATAAAAAAGTGTTCATGGTCAGGCACTGGAACTCTCAAGGTAGTTTCCACTCTGTTAGGCACTGAAGAAAATACTTGAGGCTTGAAACGGTGAAATACGGTGAACGGAAGGAGTAAGGAAGAAAGAAGTGATGCAGCGTCTTTCTTCTTTTTCTCCACTATGCCTTAAAAGCTCAGTCTGAAGTCACCTTATCACATCTCTTGTTTATATATAGACAAATAGAACTATTGTCAGGAAAATGTTACTAAACTACACAGTAACAAAAGCTATTCTAGGAATTGGTGGAGGTGTTTTTCATCATTTAATTTTGTCTTACAATGTTAAAGAAAATCACTAGTAAACATTTAAGTTTGATAAATTCAATGATAATGCTGCCACTTGGAATGCAGAGTGTGTTTAATTATAGTCCTTATATGCTTTACAAATGGAACTTGCTTGGGGGCCTACTGTCTCCAAGTTAGAAGGTAATTACTGCATTCTCTTGGCTGCTTAAGAGTCATGACAAGTCCCTGGACTTTTCTCTCAAAAATAATGTAAGAATTGGCTTACCGTAATTTTACTTTCCTGATGTCACTGAATATAAACATTCTCCCAAATGTGTGACAGTCATAGTTTCCAAAACTAATGAAAGTTTGGTTCTCTATTAATTGATATGTCTTTGGTAATTTCAAGTTTTGCTTTGTTGTTGTTGTTTTTTGGGAGGGGAGGGCCTGGGCAGAGGGCATGGGCCGAGGTATAGTTTGAAAAGAAGGTCTTCTTTTCTTTTTCTGATTTTATTTAATTTAGGGAACTTCTTTGGTAGAGAGACACTGTGTCTCTGTCCATTTTGTTTTTAATTATGCTTTAAGTTCTTGGATACATGTACAGGATGAGCAGGATTGTTACACAGGTACACATGTGCCATGGTTGTTTGCTGCACCTATCAACCCATCATCGACATCAGGTATTTCTCCTAATGCTATCTATCCCTCCCTTAGCCCTCCAATCCCCAACAGGCCCCGGTGTGAGATATTCCCTTCCCTGTGTCCATATATTCTCATTGTTCAAATCCCACTTATGAGTGAGAACATGCAGTGTTTGGTTTTCTGTTCCTGTGTTCATTTGCTGAGAATGATGCTTTCCAGCTTCATCCATGTCCCTGCAAAGGACATGAACTCATCCTTTTTTGTGGCTGCAGAGTATTCCATGGTGTATATGTGCCACATTTTCTTTATTCAGTCTATTATTGATGGGCATTTGGGTTGGTTCCAAGTCTGTGCTATTGTGAATAGTGCTGCAATCCACATATGTGTGCATGTGTCTTTATATGCACAAGATTTATAATCCTGTGGTTATAATCCCATTATTCATAAATGGCATTTTCCCAACACCTTTTATTAAATAGGGAATCCTTTCACTATTGCTTTTATTTTTCAGGTTTGTCAAAGATCAGATGGTTGTGGATGTGTGGTGTTATTTCTGAGGCCTCTGTTCTGTTCCATTGGTCTAAATCCCTTTGCTGGGTCAAATGGGATTTCTGGCTCTAGATCCTTGAGGAATCGCCACACTGTCTTTCACAATGGTTGAACTAATTTACACTCCTACCAACAGTGTAAACTCCACATAGTCTCCAGCCTCTGTTTCCTGACATTTTAATGATTGCCTTTCTAGCTGGCATGAGACAATATCACATTGTAGCTTTGATTTCCATTTCTCTAATGACCAATGATGATGAGATATTTTTCATATGTTTGTTGGCTGCATAAATGTCTTCTTTTGAGAAATGTCTGTTCATATCCTTCGCCCCTTTTTGATGGGGTTGTTTGTTTTCTCATTCTAAATTTGTTTAAGTTCCTTGTAGATTCTGGATATTAGCCCTTTGTCAGGATAATAGGTTGCAACAATTTCTCCCATGCTATAGATTGCCTGCTCACTCTGATGATAGTTTATTTTGCTGTGCAGAAGCTCTTTAGATTAATTAGATCCCATTTGTCAATTTTGGCTCCTGTTGCCATTGCTTTTGGTGTTTTAGTCATAAAGTCTTTGCCCATGCCTGTGTCCTAAATGGTATTGCCTAGGTT
>NW_022443855.1:0-3511 GCF_009761245.1 Sapajus apella
CGATTCTCCTGCCTCAGCCTCCTGAGTAGCCAGGATTACAGGTGCCTACCACTATGCCCAGCTAATTTTTGTATTTTTAGTAGAGATGGGGTTTCGCCATGTTGGCCAGGCTGGTCTCAAACTCCTGACTTCAGTGATCTGCCTGCCTTGGCCTCCCAAAGTGCTGGGATTACAGGCATGAGCCACCATGCCCAACCTTTAGACCATCATTGTGCCAATTTTACAGATGCAAAAAACCAAGGACCGGAAAGGTGAAGTCACTTGCCCAGAGCCACCAGCAAAGCTAACATTTGAATCCAGTCCTGGAAAAACCACCTTTAAAAAAATTTTTACTTTTTTTTTGGCCAGAGGTGGTAGCTCATGTCTGTAATCCCAGCACTTTGGGAGGCTGAGGCAGACAGATCACCTGAGGTTGGGAGTTTGAGACCAGCCTGACCAACACGGAGAAATCCTGTCTCTACTAAAAATATAAAATTAGGCCGGGCACGGTGGCTCAAGCCTGTAATCCCAGCACTTTGGGAGGCCGAGGCGGGTGGATCACAAGGTCAAGAGATCGAGACCATCCTGGTCAACATGGTGAAACCCCGTCTCTACTAAAAATACAAAAAACATTAGCTGGGCATGGTGGCGCATGCCTGTAATCCCAGCTACTCAGGAGGTTGAGGCAGGAGAATTGCCCTGAACCCAGGAGGCAGAGGTTGCAGTGAGCCGAGATCGCGCCATTGCACTCCAGCCTGCGTAACAAGAGCGAAACTCCGTCTCAAAAAAAAAAAAAAATATATATATAAAATTAGCCGGGCGTGGTGGCGCATGCCTGTAATTCCAGCTACTCAGGAGGCTGAGGCAGGAGAATCACTTGAACCCGGGAGGCAGAGGTTGTGGTGAGCCAAGATTGTGCCATTGCACTCCAGCCTGGGCAACAAGAGTGAATCTCTGTCTCAAAAAAAATAAATAAATAAATTATTTGGAGGCAGAATCTCGCTCTATATCCCAGGCCGGAGTGGAGTGGTGTGATCTTGCACACTGCTGCCTCTGCCTCCTGGGTTCAAGTGATTCTCCTGCCTCAGCCTTCCAAGTAGCTGGAATTACAGGCGTGTGCCACCACACTCAGCTAATTTTTGTACTTTTTGTAGAGACAGGGTTTCACCATGTTGGTTCAGGCTGGTCTCAAACTCCTGACCTTGTGATCCACCCACCTCGGCCTCCCAAAGGGTTGGGATTATAGGCGTGAACCACCTCGCCTGGCCAAAAAGTTGTTTTAATACAGAAAAGTAAAATAATGTAACCACGCACTCCTCTCCTGGCCAAAGCCACTGTCCCCAATGACTCTGGTATCAGCCCAAGCTCTTAGGAACTGTGTGCGTTGCAGACATGCCTGTCATTATCGGCCTGGGATTCATCTGGCCCTGGCTGCCTGGAGGATGCTGAGCAGGTCTGAGGAGGGGGAAGTGTACCGGGAAGGGACTCAGACAACCACCTGTCCCCGGATCTCCCTGGTTGGCTGGCAGAGGGCCCCTCACCATCTCGTGGCAGGCCCGGCTCTTGAGGGCCATGGCCCCGTACTTGCTATAGCACGTCTCCTTGCTCTTCCCCGTCAGCACTGCCATGTCCGTGCAGGTCACGCACAGCAACCCTGTGGAGAGGGGCTGGGCAGTGAGAACCCTCCAAACACCCCAAGCCCTTCTCCGGACCCCAGCACCATCCGGGCCTCACCTCCTTCACTCACGGCCTGCACAGCTGCGTCCAGGAAGCGGGCAGGGCTGCCATAGGGGTCCAGATCGATGACATCGAACCTCTCCGACACTTTCTGGTGTTGGTACATCAGCATCCTGGGTGCAAGACAGGCAGGTTGTCAGCCTCCTGCATCAGGTACCTTCTCTGTCCCCTGCACATATTAACCCCTACAGTGCAGTGGTTTGGGGCTGAACCCCAGGGCCAGATTCTCAAGTTCAAGTCCTGGCTTGGTTGTTTATTTATTTTATTTTTGAGTTGGAGTCCTGCTCTGTCACCCAGGCTGGAGTGCAGTGGTGTGATCTTGGCTCCCTGCAACCTCCACCTCCCCAGTTCAAGTAATTCTCGTGCCTCAGCCTCCTAAGTAGCTGGGACTACAGGCGTGAGCCACCACGCCAGGCTAATTTTTGTATTTTTAGTAGAGACGGAGATTCACCATGTTGGCCAGGATGGTCTCAAACTCCTGACCTCAAGTGACCCATCCACCTTGGCCTTCCAAAGTGCTGGGATTACAGCCGTGAGCCACTGCGCCCAGCCTTGGTCATTTATTAAACTGCACAATTTTCCTCCTTAGGAAAAGCACCTTGTGGACTTCAGTCTACACATCTAAAACAATACAAGACATGTCTGCCTGACACCATTTCAAGCAGTTTATAGACGCATTAACACATTTTTTTTTTTGGAGATAGAGTATTGCTGTCACCCGGGCTGGAGTGCAATGGCACAATCTTGGCTCACTGCAACTTCTACCTCATGGGTTCAAGCAATTCTCCTACCTCAGCCTCCCAAGTAGCTGGGATTACAGGTGCATGCCACCACTCCCAGCTAATGTTTCTATTTTTAGTACAGACAGGGTTTCACCATGTTGGCCAGGCTGGTCACAAACTTCTGACTGCAGGCGATCCACTGGCCTCAGCCTCCCAAAGTGCTGGGATTATAGGCGTGAGCCACCTCATTTTAAAATTTTTCTAGAAACAAGGATTTCAAAAAAATTAAAAAGAAGAAAAATAAACAAACAAAAAAAAAGAAACGGGTTTCACTACGTTGCCTAGGTTGGTCTTGAACTCCTCTCAAGCAATCCTCCTGCCTTGGCGTCTCAAAATGCTCAGATTACAGGCATGAGTCATCATGCCCAACTAATTACTTTTCATTGTCTATGATTACTATTTGGATTCTAGCAGGATCAGAAAAGTAAAAATTTTTTTCTCGCCGGGCGCGGTGGCTCACGCTTGTAACCCCAGGACTTTGGGAGGCGGAGATGGGTGGATCACGAGGTCAGGAGTTCAAGACCAGCCTGGCCAAGATGGTGAAACCCCATCTCGATTAAAAAAAAATAAAAAACAGTATTATTTAAAGTAATAAAAGAAAAAAAGAAAAAAAAACAAAAATTTTTTTTCTCTGTAAAAGATCAGATGGTATTTTAGGCTTTGTGAGTCAATATATGGTCCCTACTGCATATTCTTCTTTTTTAACCTTTAAAAATGTGGAAAAAACAAACAAAAAAAAAGGCCAGGTGCAGTGGCTAACGCCTGTAATCCCAGCACTTTGGAAGGCTGAGGTGGGCAGATCACAGGGTCAAGAAATTGAGACTATCTTGGCCAACATGGTGAAACCCCATCACTTAAAAAAAAAAAAAACTTTAAAAATTCTTGGCTTGTGGGCCATTAAAAAACCAGGCACAACAGGCCGGGCGGGGTGGCTCACGCCTGTAATCCCAGCACTTTGGGAGGCCGAGGCGGGTGGATCACAAGGTCAAGAGATCGAGACCATCCTGGTCAAC
>NW_022443856.1:0-3510 GCF_009761245.1 Sapajus apella
TGCTCTCCATTTGCTTGGTAAATCTTCCTCCATCCCTTTATTTTGAGCCTTTGTGTATCCTTGCATGTGAGATGGGCTTCCTGGATACTGCACACCGATGGGTTTTGGCTTTTTATCCAACTTGCCAGTCTGTGTCTTTTGATTGGGGCATTTAGCCCATTTACATTTAGGGTTAATATTGTTATGTGTGAGTTTGATCATGCCATTTTGATGCTTGTTGGCTGTTTTGCCCGTTAGTTGATGCAGTTTCTTCATTGTGTCAATGCTCTTTACCATTTAGTATGTTTTTGTAGTGGCTGGTACTGGTTGTTCCTTTCTATGATTAGTGCATGTATCAGGAGCTCTTGTAAAGCAGGCCTAGTGGTGATGAAATCTCTGAGTACTTGGTTGTTCATAAAGGATTTTATTTCTCCTTCACTTATGAAGCTTAGTTTGGCTGGATATGAAATTCTGGGTTGAAAGTTCTTTTCTTTAAGGATGTTGAATATTGGCCCCCAATCTCTTCTGGCTTGTAGGGTTTCTGCTGAGAGATCTGCTGTGAGTCTGATGGGCTTCCCTTTGTGGGTAACCCAATCTTTCTCTCTGGCTACCCTTAGCTTTTTCTCCTTCATTTCAACTCTGGTGAATCTGATGATTATGTGCCTTGTGTTCTCTGTATTTCCCAGACTTGAATATTGGCCTGCCTTGCTAGATTGGGCAAGTTTTCCTGGAGAATATCCTGAAGAGTATTTTCCAGCTTGGATTCATTCTCTCCATCACATTCAGGTACACCTATCAAATGTAGATTAGGTCTTTTCTCATAGTCCCATATTTCTTGAGACTTTGTTCATTCCTTTTTACCCTTTTTTCTGTAATCTTCCTTCTCATTTTATTTCATTGAGTTGATCTTCAACCTCTGATATGCTTTCTTCTGCATGGTCAATTCAGCTGTTGAAACTTGCATATGCTTCATGAAGTTCTTATGTTGTTTTTCAGTTCCATCTATTCACTTATATTCCTAAGTTGTTTATTCTCATTAGCATTTCATCAAATCTTTTTTCAAGCTTCTTAGTTTCTTTGCATTGGGTTAGAACATGTTCTTTTAGCTCAGCAAAGTTTCTTATTACCCACATTCTGAAGCCTTTTTCTGCCAATTCATCACACTCATTCTCCATCCAACCTTGTTCCCTTGCTGGTGAGGAGTTGTGATCCCTTGTAGGAGGAGAGGTGTTCTGGTTTCGGGTGTTTTCAACCTTTTTGTGCTGGTTTCATCCCATCTTTGTGGATTTTTCCACCTGTCTTGTTTGTAGTTGTTGGCTTTCAGATTGGGTCTCTGAGTGGATGTCCAGTTTTTTGATGATGAAGTTATTTCTGTTTCTTAGTTTTTCTTCTAACGTTCAGGCCCCTCTGCTGTAGGACTGCTGAGGTCCTCTCCAGGCCCTGCTTGCCTGGGGATCACCTGCAGCAGTTGCAGAACAGTAAGGGTTTCTGCCAGTTTCTTCTGCTATCTTTGTCCCAGAAGGATACCGGCCCAATGTCAGTCTGAGCTCTCCTTTATGAGGTGACTCTTTGGATATATGGGGCTCAGGGAGCTGCTTAAGGAGACAGTCTGTCCTTTATAGGAACTCAGTTGCTGAGCTGTGAGCTCCATTGTTCATTCAGAGCTGCTGGGCAGGTACGTTTAAGTCTGCTGCAGCAGAAATCATAAGCTCCCCCTCACCGCCTTTTTTTTCCCAGGTGCTCTTTCCCAGGGAGTTAGGTCTTTGCTTATAAATTTCTGACATGCTGCTGCCTTTTTTCAGGGCTTCCCTGCCCAGTGAGGAGGCAGCCTAGTCACTGTCTGCCTGCAGAGGCTTTGCTGATCTGTTGTGGGCTCTGCCCAGCTGCCATGCGAACTTCCCTGCAGTCCTGCTTATACGGGTATAGTTAGACCTGCCTCGGCATTGGCAGCCCACCTCTGTAATGACAGACTCTCTGTGTAATTGTGGGCTTCCCTCGGCAATGGTGGACTACCTCTGTAGTGGTGGACTGCCTCAGTAGTGGCAGACACCTGTCCCCGACAAAGCTGGACCGTCCCAGGTTCAGCTGTGCTTGCTGTGAAACTCTCAATCCAGAGCATTTCAGATTGCTGTTTTGTTGTGGGGGTGGGACCAGCCGAGCTGGATCACCTGGCTCCCTGCCTCAGACCTCTTTTTTTTATTTTTCAGTTGAAAGGGTGACTGTCTCCCAGGGGTTCCAGTTGCCTGTTGAAAATGCACCGGGATCTGTGTGATTTCCTGTGTGGCGACCCACTGTGCTGGCTGAAACAGCCGCGCTGAGATTCATGGTGCTTTTCTGTCTGGGAATCTCCTGGCCTGGCTCGCTGTTTCAGTCCCCCCACTCTTTTTTTTTTTTTTTTTTTTTTTTATCAGAGATGAGAATTGCAACTCCTGCCTTTTTTTGCTCTCCATTTTCTTGGTAAATCTTCCTCCATCACTTTATTTTGAGTTGAATGAATGACTCTGTCTCCCAGGAGCTCCAATTTCCAGCTAAAATGGCACTCGGACCTGTGTATTTTGTACAGCAACCCGCCGCGCCTGGGCGCGTGCCAAAAAACCCATGCCAGCCAAAACAGTGGCACTGGCAACCCGTAGGACTCCTCTTCCTGAAAATCTCCTGATCTGTGGGCAGTAAAAATCTACCTGTAAATGCAGAGTCCACTCACCCTCTGTGCTTTTGCTTGGAGCTGCAATCCTCAGCTTCTCCTAATCTACCATCTTGGATCCTCCTCTAAAGTGAATCTGTATTTTTTATTTTATTTTATTTTATTTTATTTATTTATTTTTAGTAGAGTGGGAATTTCACCATGTTTGCCAGACTGGTACTGAACTTCTAACCTCAAGTAATCCGCCCAGCTTGGCCTCCCAAATGGTTGGGATTATAGGTGTGAGCCACCATGCCCCGCCAGAACCTGCATTTAAAATAAGCCCTTCTGGTGATGGTTCTGCCCTCTAGCATCGGAGAACTGCCTTTATAAGGTAAAGAAGATGGGCTTCCTCTCTGCCTTGTCATACAGGCTTGTCCTCCTGTGCCTGCCCTTGGTCTTACTGTCGTAGGGCCTCCTTCACTCCTCTGCTCTTAAGCCTGCCATCTTCTTGGGTGATTTCAAATTCATGGAGAGAAATGTGCTGAGATCTGAGGGTAGCATAAGACCGAAAGTTAAGTATTTAGGAGGGGAAAAGCGCCTTTGAAAGAGAATAGAATCCAATATAAAGAGATGCCCCAGACCGTGGTGTCATGGTATCCAGGGAGAAGAGAGTTCCTAGCATGGAGGGATGAAGCCGTGTTTGTTGTTGGCTTATGAGTAAATTGGCCAGAAGTGGCTGGCAGTGGTTGAGGTGTATGGAAATGCCAGGGGAGGAAGTGAAAACCCAGCATGTGTAAATGACTCTTGAAGTATGTCCGCTGTGAGGGACAATGGGTGGGAGGAGGTGACAACCAACGGAGGTGGAGGGGCACTTGGAGAAAAGGGTTTATGGCAGAGACCTGAGC
>NW_022443857.1:0-3510 GCF_009761245.1 Sapajus apella
GGTTTGTGTCTCAGAACCAATGGTGAAACGTCCCTATTCTGGCAGACCATTATCCCTTTATCCCAAGTTTGTACAAACAGGAAAGAACCTCACAGACATGCATAGGGAACAAAACTCCTGAGGAGCATGGTAGCTGGCAAGAGACATTTAATTGAGATTGAGACAACTCGTGGGCATGCGCTGCACAGCTTGGTGTGAGTTGGCAACACCTGCCTTGGGTTTCAATGTCCTGACAGTCGGTCCAGGGTACGACGGGCATGGACTGAGACTAGAGAGAGAGCAAAGCTCACTGACCCACTGCATGCCCATGCTTCAGACTGGAATCCAGAGTGATTGACATCTACCCTGATGGACAGGTTCAGCCCACTGTGATGACAACTCTCAGCCCGGCCAGCGGAGCAAGGCCCGAAGACTATGGGGTCTATCTGGGACACAAAGTGGAGCTTTATCAACTTCACAATGGAGTACTCACTGCCTATGTTAACAGCCAAGTTGACTTGCTGCTCCTCTAATGACTGCAAGTTGCTCCTGTAAGACTCATTGAAGACAGATGTGCCAGGAGGAATTGAGAGAGTCGAATAACCTTCATCCCAGGACTCCTGGGGGGCTTCCTTCTCCACAGACTCCTGCAGATTCCTGATGAGCCAGGCAGGACAGGGATGACAGAAGATGAAACCAACAGAGATTAGACAACAAAGTCTCCCAGCTGATCTGATGGAAGTCAGAATGGAATGGTCACAGAAAGCAAAGGCATTTTTCCTTCAAGAGAAAAAAAAACCTATCCTTTCTAAATGCAGGGTGGAGGGTGACTACCCTGGGGACAGAGCACAAATGAGCAGCATGTGCTCAGTGCATTTGCCACAGATGAGCCACTGCAGGCCACCCAGACTCTCCCTGTAAACTATCATCGTGACTTACAGCACGAGAACTAACACGGGGCTTCAACTGCCTCGCATAAGTTGTGTTGAAGTTTGCATGTGGCATTCAAGTGAACAGAGTTCCTGAGGAATTTCAGGCACGAAGATCTTGTGTATTAAGGGCAACACGGGGCTTCAACTGCCTCGCATAACTTGTGTTGAAGTTTACATGCAGCATTCAAGTGAACAGAGTTCCTGAGGCATTTCAGACACCCAGATCTTGTGTATTAAGGGCCTCCCTTTTCCAGTATTTTGATATCATATGTCTATGTTTTGAATTCCTTCTCTTCACAAATCCTAGCAAACATGCTCACAACAAATGGACAGAAAGCATATAGGCATCTCTCCCTGGGTTTAAACACAGTGGGGAGAACAGGTGAAACCAGGAAATCCCTGTTTGCTGAGTTCACCTGGCTCATCTGATCACAGGTTCCTATCTTGGGAGGAGTGAGAAATTAAAGCCTATACAAGTGCCACCAATCACCCACAACATTGTCAATAAGGACAACTTGTAGCTGGTGAAGGGAAGAAAGAGTTGTAGTCATCACTTCCTTGTTTTCCAAGGATCTGCAGTCTCCAGGTGTCACTATTAAACTAACAGCCCACAACTCCACAGCATTACCTGGGCGGCACTGGCCCTCTTTCTTCCTCTTCCTCATCATCACTTTATCTGTCTGTAAATAAATTCAGAGACGCAGGTCACATTAAGCAAATCACACTTCACATAGGACCAAATCAGTGTTTAGTCATAGCACAACCACAGAAATATTCTCAGGGCAAGAATACAAATTCTGACAGGACCATTCCAGGGTGCCCTAGATGAAGCCTGGTGAGTAGGTGAGCCTGCTTTCCAGACACACAGGCCAAAATCTCCCTCTACGGGTAGACCATAACGCCATATTCTCTGTCTGAGTCCATGCAAAGTTAAACCAAATTTTCTCCCAGAAAATCTCCAAAAATGAGTCAAACTCTTTTCTGGGAGTGTTGCTGCAATACTGACTTATCTCACCAGGTACCAAGGTCATTGAACGGTTAGAGGCATCTATACATGAAACTGGACTGATATGTAAATTCTAACAGCACTTGCTTTAAAAAGAATCTGTGAGCTTTGCTCAGTGCCAGTATCATAGCCAATGAGTTTTATCTGAGATGAGATTATTGCTAATTGAAAACTTTTCCCAATACCCCGCCGTGATGACATGCAATAGAGTCAGCATTGACAATTTTTGACAGTCTCTAGGGAGACTAAATAAAAAAAGACAAAACAAAAACAAACAAAAAAGAACCTGTGGGCCGGGCATGGTGGCTCACGCCTATAAACTCAGCACTCTCAAAGGCCGAGGTAAGCACTTCATGAGGTCAGGAGATCGGGACCATCCTGGCTTACATGGTGAAAGCCTGTCTCTACTGAAAATACAAAGAAATTAGCTGGGCAAGGTGGCACATGCCTGTAGTCTCAGCTACTCGGAAGGCTGAGGCAGCAGAATCATCTGAACCCAGGAAGCGGAGGTTGCAGTGAGCTGAGATCGTGCAACTGAACTCCAGCCTGAATAACAGAGGGAGACTCCCTCTCCAAAAAAAAAAACAATCTGTGATTTCAAAGGGTAAGGTGGGTGAACCACTTAAAGTTTGGAGTTCAAGACCAGCCTGGCAAACATGGTGAAACCTCATCTGTACTAAAAATACAAAAACTGGCTAGGTGTGGTGAAGTAGGTATGGTGGCATCTATGGTCCCAGCTACTCAGGAGGCAGAAGCAGGACAATCACTGGAGTCTGGGAAGTGGAGACTGCAGTAAGACAAGATGGTGCCACTGCACTGCAGCCTGGGTGACAAAAGGAGACTCCATCTCAAAAACAACAAGAAACAATACATGATGCTATGAAGAAACATCAGATCAGCCATTGCATGGATAGAGTGGAGAGCCAAGGCTGAGCCTTGCCTTATGGAAACATATCAGCAAGGTAAAGAGGAAATGTTTTCATCCTGGTTTCAAGGTGCCTATGCAGCTAAGCAAGCTGACTTAAAAGAGATCAAGACTGAAGCTCAGAGCAGTGAAACCTGGGGAACAATCTGTCCAAATAAATAGGCAAGGCTCCCAGGTTCCTTAAAAATAAATAGAAATTCCAGGGACATTGTTCAGGGAAGATGACCTAATGACACGAGAGATACTGAATCAAAGCTAGGAGACCTGACAGACACCTCCTGTACACCTCCTGCACACAGGTAACCATGAGCATGTCACACTGGTCTGGGGTCTGGTAACTTGATTCTTGGGCCTCGGAGACAAATGCATGGCATGAGCTGAGGATGAGATAAAAATTCTCTGGTATCTGTGATTAGTATCCCATGGTAGGTTTTTATTCAAACTGATTTGTCTGTATAGAGCCTGTCTTCAAAGTTATCTTCCTCAGCCTAGACAGAGGTACCAAAAACAAGGAATGTAGAGGTCACCTGAAAGAATGATTAGAGCATCCTCCACCACATCATGAGATGACTCACTCTCTACAATCAGCACAGAGTCGATGTTGTCTTCCTCAAATGTGATTTCATTGGTGTCTCCGTGAGGCTGGCTGGAGTCAGTAGGGCCATAGC
>NW_022443858.1:0-3509 GCF_009761245.1 Sapajus apella
AAAACCCCAAGTCAAAGGTCAAACCAAGCACTTGAATCTCTCAAGTGGCTCACTTAGCCGTCTTCCAACTGTACTTTACTTCCTTTCACTCCTGCTCTAAAACTTGCCCCGGTTTTGCACTATGCGTTATGCTCCTTGGTTGAATGCTTTCTTCTGAGGAGGCAAAAATTGAGGTTGCTGCAGACTCATACGGATTTGCCACTCCTAACAGTCCTAGCTTGAGCAGAGTGCCCACCTCTATGCCAGCCCACTGTGGCAAGGGTGGCAAGTCGTGTGACTCTTGAATGTCCTAGAGGCCAGGTGGGTGAGAGAGTATAGTTTCCAGAGAAGGGGATGAGCAGGACTACACTGACAGCACATGACAGCTTAAGGTGGGACTGTGGCCCTCTGGTCATGGCCTCCCATTTCATGGAACAGTGTCTCCCAGGTTTCTCAAGACCATTCCACCAAGCAACACGCTGCTCTGTTGTGATGCCCCTACAACAAATTGTAAAGCTGCAAACTCTCAAGGTGCTAAAACATCAACAGCAATCAAACATCAAGATGCTGAAACAAACAATCAGTCCTTTTGCTCTGGAGCCATCAGTGTACCTGCAGAAAGATAAGAAAAATGTATCTCTCCATAGGGGGCAGATCTCCTCCTTGACTCCAGGCTAGGTTTATTTTGCCTAAGTTCACACAACAAAAACAGTGAAAATAGCGTTGGATTCCACACCTGTCTAATTTTGAAACCACTTAGCATTGATTTTCCTGGTCCCTTGAAACAACCTCCCTTAATCTTTGTTGAAGTGTAATAGGCTGTCTCTAAGCAAAATTGTGAAGAAGGGAAATCATATCCCATTTCCCTATAAAGGAAGTGTCTAAGTCCCTCATGAACAGATTTCCTGGAGTCTGTTTCTCTAGGATCAAGCTCTTTACAATTAACACCAGGTTTTGAATTAATCAACAAAACTTAAGTACAGAACATCTAATGCTACTGCTGGCATTAAAAATTGAGAGTACACTAATATTGTTATGTGCACGTCTCTGGAAGAGCATTAAAAAGCTAGTCTAATTTAGAGCCTGTGTTAGGCAGGAGAAGTACCACCACGAATTTTTTTCCCCACCCGTCTGATCAACTCATAAAGACATCTTTTTGTACACATCAGTTTACATTTGCTTTCTCACAACATCCCATTGAAATATTTAAAATAAAAGATCGACAAAATATATATCCTAATGATAGAAAAGAGAGAAGAGAAACATCAATAAGTCAAATATTTTGAGGAATTTCCATAAGTTAAGTGCACAAAGGACTTCGTTGCAAAGTACAGCAAATTGCTGGCAGTTCAACAAATACAAAGAAAGCGATCTTTATGGTCCAGACAGCTTTAAGAGGTAAATTTTATTCAATTCTTGCTGGAATGGGGTTCCAATGATACTTAAACTCTTTCAACAACTTAAAAAAGAAATTAAACTTCCAAATATGTTATATTGAGACTATAAAATTGTGCAGGATATTTAAGGTACTTGTAGCTGTCTAGGCAGTTCAAGTTTTTAAAAAAGTAAGGCAAGTTTTATATTTGGGGATTTAATTTTTTAATCAAATATTTTCATTGTTAATTACCCCTTGGAAATAAAAATTGAGCATTATATTGACAGGTCTAGCCTTCATACAGTAAATAGGTTATTTTAACATGCCATTTAACAAAGATGGCTGTAGATATTTTAAGTCAGAGTGTAAAAGAGGTCATTATATCACATCTGTTACATTCTTTTGGGAAAAATTGTGAGTCTCCTATCTGTAGACCACAGCTGAGAGAGTAGGAAAGTGGACTATGAGGTTTCACTTTCTTATCTTACTTTAAGTCTAAAACAAACAAATAAAGTACCTTCTTTTTTTTCCCCATGGGCCTGATTGCAAATATGTTTAATTAAAATATGCTAGAAAGTTAGGAAGTTAAAAAGGCTATTTATAACTATTCAAGGAAACATCAGTGCTATTTTCTAATTCCAAACTAGTAGAACCTAATACCAAGCCTACAGATAAATCATGAAATGAAAGCTAGAGTATTAGCTCAGTTATTTATAGGTATAAAATATTAAATTAATATTAGTAAATCATATGCCCCAGTGTCTACATTGTGTTTAAAATAGGAATTGGCCTAAAAAATGCCCATAAAGTTAGTTCACTATTTTTTTTTTTTTTTTATTTTTTGGAGGCGGGGGTTCACTCTTGTTTCCCAGGCTGGAGTGCAATGGCGCGATCTCGGCTCACCGCAACCTCCGCCTCCTGGGTTCAGGCAATTCTCCTGCCTCAGCCTCCTGAGTAGCTGGGATTACAGGCACGTGCCACCATGCCCAGCTAATTTTTTGTATTTTTAGTAGAGACGGGGTTTCACCATGTTGACCAGGATGGTCTCGATCTCTTGACCTCGTGATCCACCCGCCTCGGCCTCCCAAAGTGCTGGGATTACAGGCTTGAGCCACCGCGCCCGGCCCTAGTTCACTATTTTAAAAGCTATTAATAGACCAGAGGAGATCATACCTTGATAGAAACTGAAAGGACACTTGGTGAAGCATTGCTGACTAAAATAAAGCTTTTGGTAAAACAAGAAGAAATATGTACTTCTTTAACATAATGAATATTTTCTTAAAACAATTGATGGTTTTCTTTCCTTTTCCTTTTTTTTTTTTAACTTTTATGTTCAGGGTACAAGTGCAGGTTTGTTACATAGGTAAACTCGTGCCATGGGGATTTGTTGTACAGATTTTTTCATCACTCAGGTATTAAGCCTAGTAGTATCCCTTGGCTGTTTAGCTTGATCGTCTCCCTCCTCTCATCCTCCAGCCTCCAAAGGACCCCACTATGTGTGGTTTCCCTCTGTGTGTCTGTGTGGTTTCATCATTTATCCCCCACTTGTAAGTGAGAAAATACAGCCTTCAGTTTTCTGTTCCTGTGTTAGTTTTCTGAGGATAATGGCCTCCAGTTCCATCATGTCCCTGCAAAGGACATGATATTTTTCTTTTTTATGGCTGCATAGTATTCCATGGTGTATATGTACTACATTTTTTAAATCCAGTCTATCATTGATGAACATTTAGGTTGATTCGGTGTCTTTGCCATAAAGAACTGTTGCAAACCATCACCATTATTTGCAAAATACTAGAAATTTACCATTAAAGTTTGTAACAAGATAAGAATTGTAAATTATTCTTATATAATATTGTTTTAGATGTTCTAGCCAATACTATTAAGAAAATAAATTAGTTAAAAAAAATAGGCCAGGTGCATGGCTCAGGCCTGTAATCCCAACACTTTGGGAAGCTGAGGTAAGCAGATTACCTGAGGTCAGGAGTTTGAGACCAAACCTGACAAACATGGTGAAACCTTGTCTACACTAAAAAAAATACAAAATTAGCTGGGTGCAGTGGCATGTACCTGTAATCCCAGCTACTCAGGAGGCTGAGGAATCACTTGAACTCGGGAGACAGCGCTTGCAGTGAGCCAAGATTATGCCATTGCATCC
>NW_022443859.1:0-3509 GCF_009761245.1 Sapajus apella
TAACTGGCTCTGCATGAATTACTCCTCCATTGCAAGTCCCATGTCCTGATAAGTCGGCTCTGTCTAGGCAGCAGGCTAAATGAACCTGTTGGGCATTTACAATCCCTTTGGTTTAGGCCTTGGCTGCCCTTAGTGTGGCCATCTCTGTGGCACACCTCGTTCTTGCTTTTCTCTCTCCTCCTTTACCCTCCCCGTCCCTCAGTCGGCTCCCTGGATCCACTTCCCCGAAGAATCCTCCTGCTCAAAAGTCCTGACCCTAGGTCCTGCTTTTAAGGGTTGTAGGGGTTACCCAGGCTGAGGCCATGAGGACCCACTCTGGGTGCCCACACCCCAGTGCCACTGCCCCAGGCACATCCTCATGTCCCTCAGTGCTTTCACGCCTGTCCCTGCAGCCCACCGTGAGCTCCCTAAGGCAGGAGCTGGGCCTGATTCCCTGCTGTTCCCCCAGCACAGGGCTGGGCCTGAGGGCATAGTCAGTCCATGCTGGAGACTAGGTGACAAATGAATGAAGGAGTGAATAAACGCTGCATGAATAGCTTTGCCTTTTTCACACGAGTCAATTTCTTGGTCTCTTTCTACCCTGAGCTCAGTTTTCTTATTTGTCATTGTGGGCACCCCATTCTCCTCCTTAGGCTTCAGTTTCTAGGCAAAAACTTTTGTTGTTGTTTTTTGGTTTTGGGGGTTTTTTGTTTTGTTTTGTTTTTGTTTTTTGAGATAGGGTCTTGCTCTGCCACCCAGGCTGGAGTGTAGTGGCACAATACCACCTCACTCTAGCATCAAACTCCTGGACTCAAGCAATCCTCCCACCTCAACTTCTTGGCTCCTTTTAAAATATTTTGTAAAGATGGGGTCTCACTATGTTGCCCAGCTGGTCTTGAACTCCTGGCCTCAAACTATTCTTCTGCCTCAGCCTCTCCAAGTGCTGGGCTTACAGATCCGACAGTGGCTGGAGCCACTGCACCGAGCTACTCAAGGCAAATATTGAGCCAACGTAATTGGCCATCCAAGGTTCCACCCTGGGTAGGGGAGCTCTGAGCACTGGCATTGGAGGGAGCACAGCTTCTTGGCTGAACTCCGGGATAGACACATTTCCTGACGGGCAGAGCATTTCAAGGCTTCCCACTCACATCTTCTACAACTCCAAGTCTTGGGATGCCTCAAACCGATACCCTACCTGGGCCAGCCTTCACTGAGCAGCTAGTGTGGGACAGGCAGGCCAGGGTGGGCACGCAAGACTAAGGGGACCCAGACTTTGCCTCAAGGAGATCACATTCAAGCAGGGACACAAATACTCCAGAGAGTGGGAGACAAATGGACCAAAGCCTCTGATTTTCTTTTTTCTTTCTTCCTTTTCTTTCTTTCCTTTCTTTTTCTATCCCTTTCTTTCTCTCCCTCTCTCTCTCTCTTCCCTTCTTTCTTTGTTTTTTTGAGACACAGTTTCACTCTTGTTGTCCAGGCTGGAGTGCAATGGCCTCAGGTGATCCACCCACCTACGCCTCCTAAAGTGCTGGGATTATATGTGTGAGCCACTGTATCTTGCCACCTCCAATTTTCCCAGAAGGAGGCACAGAGAAATTTGGCACCCAACAGAAATGAGTTCAAATATCGGTGTCCCTAGTTCTTGGCTCAAGCTTCTCTGGTGCTCAGTGACTTCCTATGAAAGGGAATGAGAGGGGTCGGGGTCTGCGGTGACAAAATCATGCTTCAAGTGTCAGGCAAGGTGGCACTCACCTATAACCTCAGCAACTCAGAAGGCTAAGGTGGGAGGATTGCTTGAGGGCCTACCTGGGAAACACAGGAAGGCCCCATCTCAAAAAAAGAAAAGAAAAGAAAAGAAAAAGCCAGGCATGGTGGCTTACTCCTGTCATCCTAGCAGTTTGGGAGCCCAAGGCAAATGGATGACTGGAGGTCAGGAGTTTGAGGCCATCCTGGCCAACATGGTGAAACCCCATCCCTACTAAAAATACAAAAATTAGCCAGGTATTGTGGTGCATGCCTGTAGTCCCAGCTACTTGTGAGGTTGAGGCAGAAGAATTGCTTAAACCCAGGAGGTAGAGGTTGCAGTGAGCTGAGATCACACCACTGCACTCCAGCCTGGGAGGCTCCACAGAGCAAGACTCCATCTCCAAAAAAAAAAAAAAGGAGGAAGAGACATCAACAAAAATTGGGGAGGAATGGGATAGCGGTGGCACTGTCCGGCTAAAATATATATATACATATATACGTGTGTATATATGTATTTATATATTTGTATTTTTAGTAGAAACTAGGTTTCTTCTCTTTGGCTAGGCTGGTCTGGAAGTCCTGAACTCTGGTGATCCACCCGCATAGGCCTCCCAAAGTATCGAGATTACAGGTGTGAGTCACCACACCCAGCGCCTCCCATCCTCATTTTTTTTTTGAGAGGGAGTCTCACTGTGTCTCCCATGCTGGAGTGCAGTGGCAAAATCTCAGCTCACTTCAACCTCCCCCTCCCAGGTTCAAGCGATTCTCTGGCTCAGCCTCTCCAGTTGCTGGGATTACAGAAGTGTGCCACCATACCAGGCTAAGTTTTTTTATTTTTGATATAAATGGGGTTTGACCATGTTGACCAGGCTGGTCTCAGACTCCTGACCTCAGGTAATCCACCGGCATTGGCCTCCCAAAGTGCTGGAATTACACACGGGAGCCCACCCCACCCCCATCCAAGTAAATTTCTTGATTGCACAGAATGTATGGTGATATTGGTGGACTTAAGGACATCCTGTCCAGCATTAAGTGTTGTGTTTTGTGTGAGCTGTGCTTTTTGTTTGTTTGTTTTTTTTGGCAGAGTCTCTGTTGCCAGGCTGGAATTCAGTGGTGTGATCTTGGCTCACTGCAACCTCCACCTCCCGGGTTCAAGCAATTCTCCTGCCTCAGCCTCCTGAGTAGCTGGGAATACAGGCACAGGCCACCACACCCAGCTAATGTTTTTAAAAAGTATTTCTAGCAGAGATGGGGTTTCACAATGTTGGCCAGGATGGTCTCAATCTCTTGACCTCATGATCCGACTGCATCAGGCTCCCAGAGTGCTGGGATTACAGGCATTAGCCACTGTGCCTGGCCTGTGCTCTGCTTGTAAACTCTTCTTTTTAAAGTGGGGCAGATTGGAAAGTTTTCCTTGTTTTCATGGCCCACATGAAGCTTGTTTTGAACTGTTTTATGTTCACAGTTTGGGATTTTTGAGGCAATATTGCTGAGCTGCCCTGTCAACCTGAATTTGAGCCCTTTATCTGCCACTAACCTTGCCATGTGACTATGAGCAAAGTGCCTAGCCTCTCTGTTCTTCAGTTTCTTTATCTGTAAAATGCAGATTGTGCCCAGCTCATAGCAGTGGTGTGAGGAATAAATGAAGCTATGTGTAGATCACTTTTACATGGTATGTGACACTTCACAGACACCAAATCATTATTGCTGGGAGGATCAGCACATTTTGGCTTGTCTACACACACACACACACACACACACACACACACACACACACACACACA
>NW_022443860.1:0-440 GCF_009761245.1 Sapajus apella
TATAGGCAGAGGCATGAGAGCTGAAGCCCCCTGACCCTGGAGGGATGGCATTAAGAGACCACCAGCCTTAGCAGAGCTCCTGAAGTCTGGACTCATCTAAGCAGCTTGGGGACGGTGAACCTGAAGACACCACTGATAAAGAGGCTGTGGATCTCATGAAGAAGGTAGAATGGAACACCTGCCAGATGGCTCTCAGCAGTGGGCCCCACTGCCTTCCTTCTTGCCAAAGGAACAGCTCAGTCTCTGGAGCCTCCATGCCACTGCCTCCTTTCCTTTTAAACACTATTGCCTTGGTGTGCCTTAGAGGAAGGGAGAGGCTGGCTCTGGGTCCCATTTTATACGCTCAGCCACCAGCAGCAGCGCCAGGCATTAAAAGCTTATTTTCCTAACAATGGGCGTGGGTGGCTGTGGATCCAGCCTCGCTCCCTCACCTGTGCCTC
>NW_022443860.1:540-3508 GCF_009761245.1 Sapajus apella
CATCCTAAGACCCCGGGCAAGCCAAATGTTGTTCCCATTTCACAGATGAGAAAACTGAAGCTCAGACAAGTGAACTTGTCCAAGGGCACACAGCTGAGAAGTAAAAGCTGGGATTCAACTCCATCTCTCTGCCTCCAGAGCCCATGCACTTTTCTTTTTCCTTTCCTTTCCTTTCCTTTTTCCTTTCCTTTCCTTTCCTTTTTCCTTTCCTTTTTCCTTTCCTTTCCTTTCCTTTTTCCTTTCCTTTTTCCTTTCCTTTCCTTTTTTTCTTTTCTCTTTTTTCTTTTCTTTTCTTTCTTTTTCTTTCTTTCTTTCTTTCCTTTCTTTCCTTCCTTTCCTTCTTTCTTTCTTTCTTTCTTTTTTTTTTTTTTTCCTGAGATGAAGTCTCCCTCTGTCACCCAGGCTGCAGTGCAGTGGTGAGATCTCAGCTTACTGCAGCCTCTGCTTCCTGAATTCAAGTGATTCTTCCACCTCAGCCTCCTGAGTAGCTGGGATTACAGGCAAATGCCACCACGCCCAGCTAATTTTTGTATGTTTAGGAGATGGGGTTTCACCATGTTGGCCAGGCTGCTTTTGAACTCCTACCTCAGGTGACCCACCGGCCTCAGCCTCCCAAAGTGCTGAAATTACAGGCCTGAGCCACTGCACCGAGCCTCCCATGTGTTTTTCAATCTATCATGTTGTCAACCTGGATGAAGTACAGCACCCCCTCCTCCACACGCACAACCAGCCAGCCCTTAGGTGGTTTTGAACCGGTGGAGAATCACAGCTGATGTGCATGGGGCCTGGTGCTCTGGCTCTGGGTGAAAGCACAGACAGAGGCTCAGCCTGCCTCAAACTCATAAGATCCCCAGCCTTTGGCCATAAACAGGGGCACAGAGAAGAGCTAAACTGAGGAAAGGAACAGAGGTGGTAAGGGGGGGCACAAGGGCCCCTCCAGGACAGATCAGAAGCCCTGGGCCATAATCGAGAGGCTGGGGCTATGCAACTGCTAACAGCCGGTCACTGCATGGTCTAGGGTAGGTAGACTGCTCCCCTCTCTGTGTGTGAGAGGATGAGTGTCGTCCCTCCTCTGAGTCCCTTGTGTGCCTCTGACAATCTGTAAGATTATCAGTAAGTGCTTGCTTGCTTGCTCTTTTGAGACAAAGTTTCACTCTTGTTGCCCAGGCTGGAATGCCGTGGCATGATCTAAGCTCACTGCAACCTCCATCTCTCGGGTTCCAGCGATTCTCCTGCCTCAGCCTCCCGAGTAGCTGGGACACGCCCCATGCCCAACTAACTTTTGTATTTTTAGTAGTGATGGGGTTTCACCACATTGGCCAGGCTGGTCTTAAACTCCTGACCTCAGGTGGCCCACCTGCCTCGGCCTTCCAAAGTGCTGGGGTTATGGGTGTGAGCGAACATGCCTGGCCACTTATCAGTAATCTCAATCACCATTACAAATCTCTGACCCGGGGCCAACGTACAGACATCAGCTCCTAACATGAAGGGGCTCACTGACTTTCCTGGATCCCCTTGCCAGGTGGATATTATTAGACTCTCCATTTTACAGAAGGGGAAGGAAGCTGAGGCTCTGAGAGGTGGTGATAGCAGCCCGAGGTCACACAGCAAGGGCAGAGCAGGGAATACAGCCTAGATCTTGACTTATGTTTCCTAGAGTGTTTCTTGTGCACTAAGGACTCCCAACCCCACAATAATAATAATAAAAGAAGCATAAGAAAAATCTCTTTGTGAGCTCAGGTGGCAAGACCCTTCCAGGCCATGGTCTTTGTCCCTCATTGCTGGCATGATCTGGTGTTTGGTTTGACATCTATGGAGGATTGTGGCTCAGCTCTGTTACTGAGCGGGCATGGCCTGTTGCTCACAGGTATTTTGGCATTTGGGTCTCAAAGCCAAGAAGATGCCCCTTCCATGCAGACAGCATCCCTGACCGCCCTTCCTGTCTGACCCCACCATTTCACTCATTGCCTTCACAGCCTTGCCCATGGCACCAACCCTCTCTTTGTCTTGTTAGAACCCCAGGCTTGTAGACTTTGCCTGAGTTTTTTACCAAGGTGTCCCTAGTATCGAGTCTAGCTCATGCACACAGTAGGAGCTCAATAAATACTTGTCAAACAAATGGGAAAAGCAGACTGAGTGATATGTAAAAGGGACTAAGAAGAGTGACCAGCACATACTGTTGTAAACATTTATAGAGGGAAGGATGGAGCCTGGCTGGGTGGACAGAACTTGGCTTTGGAGCCAGGAGACTATGGTTCCAATGCCTGTTCTGTCCCCTCTCTTCTGAGCCTTAGTGTTTCAATCTGTAAAATGGAGTTAGGGAAGAGTTGACTGGGAAGTTTTCTTTCTGGCTGGAGATTTTACTCAGTTCAGTTCTAGCTGTTTGCCTGGAGAGTCACTGTGGTCAGCCTGCAGGCCCCCTAGCAGGCATTTTTCTCTTCTGGAGGTCTCACCTTTCATCAAGGAAGAGGTCCAGATTGCTGTCTGATGTCTGGTCTCTGGACTGAAGGCCATTTAGTGCAAGACTCACAAATGACCATGGGGAAAGGCAGGGGGTATGTATGAGTGGCATGAGCAAGGTGTGAGCTGGGGGATACAAAAGGGAGGGGTGAGGGCTGTGTGCAGCGGCTCACACCTATAATCTCAGCACTTTGGGAGGCCGAGGTGGGCAGATAACCTTAGGTCAGGAATTCAAGACCAGCCTGATAACCTGAGCAACATGGAGAAACCCAGCCTTTAATAAAAAATGCAATAATTAGCTAGATCTGGTGGTGGGTGCTTGTGGTCCCAGATACTTGGGAGGCTAAGGAAGGAGAATCATTCGAACCTGGGATGTGGAGCTTGCAATGAGGCAAGATGGTGCCGCTGCACTCCAGTTGGGGTGACAGAAGCAGAGAGAAGGAGGGAGGGAGGGAAGGAAAGAGGGAAAGAAGAAAGGAGGGGGGTAGGGAGGGAGGAAGAAAGAAAA
>NW_022443861.1:0-3508 GCF_009761245.1 Sapajus apella
ACTGTGTTGAATAAACATATAAGAATTTCATTTGTCCTGGAAAATTGTAGCTGGGTATGATCAATGAATACAATTCGCTGTAGTTTTAGGCTTCCAGTCAAGATGGAGCAACATCTTGATTTACTCTCCCAACCAACATCTAAAAAGCAATTTTAAAAACTGGACAGAATATATCAAACGAAAGTAGTACTTAAGACATTGAATATCAGGCAATGAAGGAAAGTGACCCCTGAGAAATAAGCTACAAGATTGATCCAGCTTACTGTTTAAGTACATTTCTAGGTCACAAAGCAAGGAGAGGAAATCCAAGTAGAGACAGATAATCTCCTGACTTGAATAGAAAAAACTGGAAGCCCAGAGAAGGCAAAGCAGCTGGATTTCACAGGGCAACAGAGACAGGGAAGAGAGAACTGTATGAGGATAATCCAGAGAACTGCAGAGTGTTCTTCTTTAAGGATTCACTAGAATACAGATCAGTACATGGATGTGAAGAAACTATCCAAGCCTAGGTAAAGAATCATCCAAATTTATTATAAGAAAAAGTGCTTGATTTTCATACGAGCCTTAAATAGTCTCTCTTCCCAATAGCCAGAGTAGAAAACTTCATACTTCAGGAATCATCAGTTAAAGAATTAAAAGGGTCATGCATCAGTATTTGGGAAAAATTAACTCTAAACCAAATGCAGTTGTGTTCTGGCCTAACGAAGCTTTTTCAAAAGCAAGAACTGAACATTACTTCCCAAGTAACTCGGCGACTCAGAACAAAGCTCAAGAATATTTATGGGAATAAAAATAACCTAACTTTCACAAGTCAAAATTCATATTAAGGTATCTGATCAAAGATTGAAATGTACACAAAGAAGCAGAAAAATAAAAGCAATACTGAGGATAAAAAATAAATTAATCAAAACTTACCCAGAAATAGTACAAATAATATTATTAGTAGGCAAAGACATCAAAACAATTACTATAATTATATTCCATGTATTTAAGAAGGAATAGGCATAGAAGTTATAAAAAGACAAAATTTGAACTAGAAATAAAGCCAAAACAATGCAATAAAAAATCTGTTGGATGGCATTAAAAGCAGATTAATATTGCAGAAGAAAAATTAATGAACTTGAAAACAGAGAAATAGAAACTAGCAAAATAAAGACTGAAAAAATAACACAGAAAACACGTGTGAATTTATGGACAAATAAACAACCAAATATACGTAAAATGATAGTCCCTAAAGGAGTGGGGTTAAAAAAAAAGTACAGCCGGGCGCAGTGGCTCAAGCCTGTAATCTCAGCACTTTGGGAGGCCGAGGCGGGTGGATCATGAGGTCAAGAGATTGAGACCATCCTGGTCAACATGGTGAAACCCTGTCTCTACTAAAACTACAAAACATTAGCTGGGCATGGTGGCATGTGCCTGTAATCCCAGCTACTTAGGAGGTTGAGGCAGGAGAATTGCCTGAACCCAGGAGGCGGAGGCTGCGATGAGCTGAGATTGTGCCATTGCACTCCAGCCTGGGTAACAAGAGTGAAACTCTGTCTCAAAAAAAAAAAAAAAAGCACAAAAAATTTTTCAAGATACAATGGCCAAACATTTTACAAGTTTGAGAAGAATTATAAATCCACAGATCGAAGTATCATAATAAGCCCCAAGAAAAAGAAATACGAATTAACCTATTCCAACATCATAATCATAATTAATTTGCTTAAAATAAGCAGTAAAGACCAAAAATCATAAAACAGCCAAAATAATAAAAAAAGACACATTATATAGACAGATATGTAAGAATGACAGCACACTTCTTGTTTTTGTTTTTGTTTTCGTTTTGGTTTTTTGGTTTTTGGTTTTTCTGTTTTTTGAGATAAGAGTATCACTCTGTCACCCAAGGTGGAGTGCAGTGGTGCAATCTCAGCTTACTGCAACCTCTGCCTCCTGGACTCAAGCAATTCTTGTGCATCAAGCCTCCGGAATAGCTGGGATTACAGGTATCCACCATGATGCCTTTTGTATTTTTAGTAGAGATTGGGTTTCACCATACTGGCCGGCTGGTCTTAAACTCCAACCTCAAGTGATCCATCCCTCTCAGCCTCCCAAAGTGCTGGGACTACAGGTATGAGGTACCGCCGCCTGGCCAAGAATTACAGCACATTTCTTGTTGAGAATAATGTAAGTAAGAAGATAGAGAACATCTTTAAAGAATGGAGAGAAAAATATAATCTGTTAACCTGAAATTCTTTACCCAGTGAAAGTCTGTATAAAATAAAGAGTTTTTCAGAAATACAAATGCTGAATGAATTTAAAATCAGTATGCCTCACAAGAAATGTTAGCATTCTAATACTGTATGTGAAGAGCAGATATACCACGTAAAGGTAGACAATGATAAATTAAGGGTGTATAACACAAACTCTGAAGACACCATTAAAATTACAAAGTAACAAAGAGGTATAGCTAATGAACCAATGAAGGAGATAGAGTCATAATAATTAATGAAAAATAATTAATTATGATTTCATAATAATTAATGAAAAAGAGCAAAAAGAATCAAAGTACACATGGGGAAAACAGAAAACAAATAGCAAGATGGTAGATCTAAATCTAGTTACACCAATGATGACATTAAATGGTCTAAACACAGACGAAAAGACAGAGAATGTTAAGTTAGATAACACTACTATATCCTGCCTACAAGAAACTCAATTTAAACATAAAGACACAAACAATTTAAAATTAAAAGAATGGAAAAAATAATAACTTGCTAACAATAATATAAATAAAATTTAAATGACTACATGAATATGAGACACAGTAGATTTCAAAGCAAAAAAAATATTACCATGAATAAAGAGCATAATTTCATAATGACAAAAGGCTCAATTCTTCAAGAGGACATAACAATCATAAATATTTATATAAGTAATAACATGCCTTCAAAATATTTAAAGCAAAACCCCAAAGAACTACAGATTCTTTTTTTTTAATTGCATTTTAGGTTTTGGGGTACATGTGAAGAACATGCAAGATTGTTGCATAGGTACACACGTGGCAGTGTGATTTGCTGCCTTCCTCCCCCTCACCTATAACTGGCATTTCTCCCCATGACACCCCCACCAAACTACCCACCCCCAGCTGTCCCTCCCCTATTTCCCTCCAACAGACCCCAATGTGTAGTGCTCCCCTCCTTGTGTCCATGTGTTCTCATTGTTCAACACCGCCTATGAGTGAGAACATGCGGTGTTTGATTTTCTGCTCTTCTGTCAGTTTGCTGAGAATGACTTCCAGGTTCATCCATGTCCCTACAAAGGACACGAACTCATCGTTTTTGATGGTTGCATAATATTCCATGGTGTATATGTGCCACATTTTCCCTGTCCAGTCGATGATCGATGGGCATTTGGGTTGGTTCCAGGTCTTTGCTATTGTAAACAGTGCTGCAATGAACATTCGTGTGCATGTGTCCTTATAGTAGAACGATTTGTAATCCTTTGGATATATACCCAGTAATGGGAT
>NW_022443862.1:0-534 GCF_009761245.1 Sapajus apella
GGAGGCTCCTACCCCCGAGCTTTCCGAAGGTCTGAGAGAAGATGAGAAGCCTCAGTAGAAACCTTTAGCTCATTAGGAATAAACCAGAATACCAAGAAAACCACAAGGTAACAATTCTCTAAAATACAATTATATTTCAAAAGCAAAATTAGAAAAAGATATTCAGCCTCTGATGTGACGTGGGCAAGGCCCGTCCAAAGGCATTGCTCCTTAAGTCTAAGAAAGGAGGTGGGTTGTGAGAAGTCATCTTCTCCTTCCCTGGGACCCACACCCCTCATTCCATAGCCCCCAGGACTCTCCTTTTTCCCAGGGGTGAACTCCCCTCTCTGGCCTTTCCTCCATCGTGCCAGGTCCCTTAGCCTTGCAGAGGGCATTCGTGATGCTCCACATAGTGTTTGTGGGTTCATAACACTTTGAAGTGCAGTTCCCACAAGATTGGTACTGCTGAACTTCATCTACAATCACATTGTCCCTCAAATGACCCACCGTGGCCTCCATGCTGCTTGATCTGGTCAGGCAATCCCAAAAGATCTG
>NW_022443862.1:544-3507 GCF_009761245.1 Sapajus apella
AATCCCAAAAGATCTGGTCCTTCCTCCTCTGGTGTCCCACTGTGGCCTCCATACTGCTGGATCTGGTCAGGCAGTCCCAAAAGATCTGGTCCTTCTTCCTCTGGTGTCCCCATGGCCTCCATGCTGCTTCATCTGGTCATGCAGTCCCCACAAGACCTGGTCCTTCTTCCTCTGGTTTCCCACCATGGCCTTCATGCTGCTTCATCTGGTAAGGCAGTCCCCACAAGATCTGGTCCTTCTTCCTCTGGTGTCCCACCATGGCCTCCATGCTGCTTGATCTGGTCAGGCAGTCCCCAGAAGATCTGTTCCTTCTTCCTCTGGTGTCCCACCATGGCCTCCATGCTGCTTGATATGGTCCGGCAGTCCCCACAAGATCTGGTCCTGATTAACCTCATGTGAGGTCGCTCTCTCCTTTATGTGTCCCACCGTGTTCTCCAGGCTGCTTGATCTGGTCCTGATTAACCTCATATGAGGTCACCTTCTCCTTCATGTGTCCCACCGTCTCCTTCAGCCAGTCCCCACAACATCTGGTCCTGATTAACCTCATCTGAGGTCACCGTGGCCTCCACACTGCTTGATATCATCAGGCTGTTCCTACAAGATCTGCTCCTGATTAACCTCATGTGACATCGCCTTCTTCTTCTTGTGTCCCACTGGGGCCTCCATGCTGGTGTCCCACCCTGGTCTCCACGCTGCTTGGTCTGGTCAAGATGATTCTGAGCGCCCCCTTGCTGCCCACCTGCTCTGTGCCTTCTGCTGACTCCAGGCAACGACATCCTATGCTTTCTCCAGGCGAGTGTCCCTGTGGTACCACCCTGTTGAAGTAAATCTTGTTCTTACTGTCCATCCACCCCAACCCACTCCCACTTCTCAGGATCTTATTTCACACCCCACCCACTATCCACCTCTCCCCACTCCCACTTCTCAGGATCTTATTTCACACCCCACCCCCTTCCAGTGCTCAACTTACCTGCCCAGGCTTCTCAGCACCTGCATGGTCACTGCCCCTGCACAGGGCCTAGAGAGGACTCACCACCAAGTGGCCGACCCAAGGCAAGTGACATCTGACTGGATCTCATCTTGGCCAATCATTCCCTAAAAGAAATTTTGTAAGGAGCCAGAAACCTCTCCCACTTAAAAGCAGATGTCCATAGTTTAAACTCTGTTTCTTTCAGAAAACTGGAGGTTTTCTGTGTGAGAGAACATTCTGGCCAATGTAGCCAATATCACCAACATATAATACGGACAGACTAGCTCTTTGCAATCCTCGTAACATGGTGACTTCAGAGTTTTGTAAAATATTGAATTGTTGCAAAATACACATAATGTAAAACTTAACCATGTTAGGCATTTTTTTTTTTTTTTGACAGAATCTTGATCTGTCACCCAAGCTGGAGAGCAGTGGCAGGATCTCAGCTCACTGCAACCTCTGCCTCCTGGGTTCAAGCAATTCTCCTGCCTCAGCCTCCCTAGTAGCTGGGATTACAGGTGTGCACCACCACGCCCAGCTAATTTTTTTGTATTTTTAGAAGAGACGGGGTTTCACCGTATTTGCCAGGCTGGTCTCCAACTCCTGACCTTCTGATCCACCCACCACGACCTCCCTATCTTAGGCATTTTTAAGCACACAATATAGTCATAGTAAGGATATTCATTTGCATGAAACCTGTCTCCAGAACATCTTCACGCACATGAAACAACTCTGCATCTCCCTGTCCCTCCAGCCCCTTGCAGTCCCCATCTTTCCTTTTTATTTTCTGTGAATGTCTCTAGATACTTTCTATAATATCATTTACTTTAAAAAATCCAAAAGTATGCCCAGGATGGGGGAATTAGCCACCCCAAGTTTAGTGAGCACCTAAACACCAACTTTAAAGCCTGTGCTCTTCTCCACCATATGTTCATTCATTCATTCTGGACACCATGTGCTGCGGGGTGCGTTTGAGTGTCTGGGAGACAGTGTGGAATGTTTTTCTATTGGATTGGTTGTCTGTTTATTAGTTTGTTGAAGTTCTTTATTGAGAATCGTCTGTGCTGCAAATATATTTTCTGTGTGGCTTGCCGTTTTAGTCTCTTAATGCTGTCTTTTTGACACCAGAACCTTAAATGTGGTCAGGTATGTTAGTCTTTCCCTTTATGGTTATTGCTTCTTCACTGCCATTTATAGTATCTGTAATGTATTGTCTGTCGAGACGAAATACTGTCTATCTAGACTAAATATCATCTAGTATCTACATTGAGAGAGAAAAAGGAAGCTGATAAAGCTAATTTTAACGTTTTGTTTAACTCAGTATATCCGAATTATTACAGTTTCAAAGTTTCAATATAAAAATTGAGACATGGCCGGGCACGGTGGCTCATGCCTGTAATCCCAGCACTTTGGGAGGCCGAGGCAGGCGAATCACCTGAGGTCAGGAGTTCGAGACCAGCCTGACCGACATGGTGAAACCCCATCTCTGCTGAATACAAAAATTAGCTGAGTGTGATGGAGCAAAGTTATAGTGAAAATTTGACAGTTGGTCGGCATAATTTCTTATTTGAAAGCTGCCTCCATTATATAGGTTCTTCCAGGAACTCAAACACTATTACATCAAACATGGAAGGGTAGTTTTTATTATTTCTTCTTTCCTTGTTTTCATAATAAATGAACCTCATCTGAGGTCACACTTTGTCCATGAAATCAGCACAAAGCCTGACTACTTGACTAAAATGACTGTATTCTTTGGATTTCCTTTCCTCATTCTGTGGTTCAAGATTCATCTTTATTGAGTCCTTCTGAGAAAAAACAGTAAGAATCTTAACAGTTTCTGTCCATCCTAATGGCAGAGCTCTCTGACTTGGGCACATGCTGCCAGGCTGGGTAGTTTTATACTTTGTTTTCTTGTTTTGCTTTAAACCTATGACTCAGCATACATTTTGCCCAATACATTTTACCACTGAGCCTTAGGACTGAATCACCTCCA
>NW_022443863.1:0-3506 GCF_009761245.1 Sapajus apella
CCTCAGGCAGCCAGCCAGGTCCAGAGTGTGGGAGGAGACTCACAAGGCGAGGGGGTACAAAGCACAACCACAACCTCAATGCAGAGAGAGGCACGCGGGGCACGGCTCCATGCAGGGATGGGGCACCAGGCCAGGAGACGCCCCTTCCCATCCCCGGCCTCTAGGTCTGGTGGGGTGCGCCTTGCGGGGAGTTCTCTTGTTCCAGCCACCGTCTGGAGGAGCAGAAGGCGCGGGGACACGCACGGGCACGTCTCCGCACTCCCCCAACTCAACCTCGGTGTCTTCGGCCCGCCAGCAAAGACAACCTACGGAGCCCCGGGCCTGGGAGTTGTCGCCGCGCGGTCCCGCCTGACCCTGGCGGGGTCACAAGAGTCCGGCGCCTGGAGCGGCTCCAGCGCGGCGCCGCGGGTCTGGGTGGGTGTCCCAGAGACCTGGCGGCTGCGCGACTGGGGAGGCGGAGGCGCACCCCTCCGCCCGCCAGGCGGCGCGGCCCAGCCCGCGCCCCCACCCCACTCCCCTTGCGTTCTCTTCTCTGGAAAGAAAAGCCGGAGTTGCACCCTGAAAGCGCCTCCGTCCCCACCCATCTCAGCCCGCCGCGTCCCAGGAGCTCCACAAAGTTGGTGCAAGTCGCCAGGGCTGCAGCGGCAGGTGAGGGTGAGGCGGGGCGGCGCGGCGGGCGGGAGCACTGTCAAGGCCTGGGGTGCCGAGCGCGCCCCCTCCCAGCCCCGCGCGTGCACGCCCCCCACGGACGCGCACCCAGCACCCCACCCCCGCCGCTGCCCCCGGCTGCCGCCCAATCAGAGGCCGCGCACGCGGCGCCACCGGCGGGCAGACACCCCGGCTCCTCGGCCTGCGCCTCTGCGGCCCCGGCCCCGGCCCCGCCGCAGCGGCCCGGCCCAGCCACACTCACCGTCCCGGGCGCGCCGACTGCGCGCGGCTCTGCTCCGGGCCGGCATCCCCCGGCTCGGCTGCCTCCGGTCCCCGCTCCGGCCCCGGTTCCCGCTCTGCAGGGCTCGGCTCCGCGATGGTGGCCGCGGCGGCGAGCGCGGCAGGGAGGGCGTGTGTATGCGCGAGGGCGCGCGGCGTGTGCGTGTGCGTGTGCGCGGGAGGGTCCCGGCTCCCCTGCGCGCCCAGCTCCTGCCTCCTGTTAGCCACGCCGCGATGCCGGCAGAATCCCTACCGCGCGCCCCACCGCCACACCGCCCCGCGCTCACACTCGCACACACACGCGCACAACCGGGCGCGCACACCCCGGCCGCCGCACACCGGCTCCGCACTCCCGGCTAGCCCTCCTGGGTCGCTCACAAAGGCCCCCCTGCCGGGCCGGCCTGAGCCCTCGGAACGCGGCCCTGCACTCCTCTTGGACCCGCCGCCCTCAGGTGTCCCGCTGCTCTCCGTGGGGACCCCGCGGGCGGCGCCGCTCCCGCATCCTGCCTGGCCTGGCCGCGGCCGCACTCCCAGCCCGAACCCCGACCCTGGTGCCGACTCGGGCTTCCAGTACTCCCGCCCGAAGCGCGGGCCCCTTCCTCTGCGCTGCCGCCCTTCTTCCCCCTTCGAGCCCGACCTCTCCGGCGCTTCCCTGCCTTCTCCCACCTGCCTAGCCCGGTCCTCGGTCTCCCCGCTGCTCTCCGTCTGTCTCGCCGCCGCCCTCTCCCGCGCCCCCTCCTCCCCACCGCCCTGCGCTGCCTCTCACATTCTCCGCATTACAGCGGGTGCCGCCCGCCGCTCGCGGGGCCCAGGGTTCGGGCGCGCAGTGGGCGGCGAGGGGACCCGCCGCGCCCGGCCCGGCCGCCCCCTCCGCTCTCCGCGGCTCCGCGGCTGCTAGCTCCGGCCTGGCGCTAGGGTGGCGACGTCCCGCTCTAGCCTAGGCTGCCGCTGACAGCGCTCATCTCGCCCGGGCTTAAAGGGATAGCGCACCCGGCTAGACCGGCCCCACCCGGGGGCGCCGGGGAGGGGGCCTCGCCGCGCAGGAACATTCCGGGTCGGTGGCGCAGCCGGGGCCGTACAGGCGACGCCCTGTCCGCCGCCGTGGAGCCCGGCCCTCGGGGCTGGAGGTGAGTCAAGGAGAAGGACGGTCGGTAGCTGCCCGGACCACGCCATGCAAGGGGCGTTCAGCAGCCAGCCTCGGAGCCTACAGGCGGTGTGCGGCTGTCGGTGTAGTCTGGGCGCCCTGGACTGCGGGGCCCGGGAGGGGGTCCGGGAAGCTGCGGTCCGAGTCTGAACTGCAGGTGAAGACACCTGTCATGCAGGGAGGACAGGGCTCACGGGGTGGCCTCCCGCTTCTCCTGTGTGACCTTGGACAAATGCGGCCCCTTTCTGCACCTCAGTTTACCCCCTTTGGAAGGACATGGCTTCCGTCATCTTTGAGCCCATGTCCATCTCTGACACTGTGTTAAATCCCATAGAAGGGGGAGTCCCAAGGTAGACCCTAAGCCCCTGGAGTCCCACCTCCTCCTTGCTTGTGAGAGCTGAGGCCACTGCTGAGACTGCACTCCTTGCCACCCAGAAACTCACCAGGCCTGGTCTGCCCCTCCCTCCATCCACGGTCTTCCTTCTCCTGCCCCATCAGGGATCAAGGCAAAGTTGAGTTGATATAGGGACCTACCTTTTGCAGAGCTCCCTCACATCTAAGATCTCCCTGGACCCTCATGACATCCCTGGGAAATAAAGCGCACCCCTAGGCTCCTGGTCAGCCTGATCCTGGGCAAGTCTGGCACATGAGCATTTGGTCTTCAGGGACCCCTTCCCACCCTTACTCCCACACCAGACTGTCCCTTGCTCCCCAGCCCTGCCGGGGGATCCATTTTGCCCATTGTCCAGGAAGTTGCTGTCATGTGTCCCATCCCGTGCCAGGTCCTGGAGACACGTAGGTGACTTAGACACATTCCTACCTTCAGAAAATAAGGGAGGTATGATAGAGCTGGGGGGGTGGAGGAGGTCCTGGAGGAGGTGACATTGAAGCCAGGTCGTGAAGGATGAGTAAGAACTGGTCAGGCAGAAAGGAACAGAAAGGGCACCCCCATGCCAGGAGAAGAGCATGTACAAAGACCTGGAAGTGGGAAACAGGGAGTGATGGGTGTTCTGGAGGGAAGAGAAGCTCTAAATCCTCGATTTGAAGAGTTTCCACTTTGTTCTGGGGCAGCAGAGCGGCCGCTTGGCAAATCCAGGCAGCAGCCCCCACCCTCGCCTTTCAGCCACCACAGGAATATGGCTAAGGGCTTCCCAAGTGCGGCAGGTTTTGCCAGAGGCGGCCTCCTCTTCTGTTCCTCTGGTCTAAGCCCAGATCCAACCTCTAGTCCTGTATCCACAACTAGACGCAGCACAGCCTCCCCCTGCTGACGGGAGCTGGGAGTAGGAGAAACCCAGGCTCTCTGTGGCTGTGATGTGAGTCCAGGAAGGGCCAAGCTCCTGTCCCCATCCATCATGAAGGCGTCCTGTGAAGACCCCACACTTTCGTATCAGGCAGATCCAGTGTCAGTTCCAGCCTCAGTGTCCTGTTCTGTACA
>NW_022443864.1:0-3505 GCF_009761245.1 Sapajus apella
ACATGCAAGTACTCAGAGATTTCGTCACCACCAGGCCAGCTCTACAACAGCTCCTGAAAGAGGCTCTACATATATAAAGGAACAACAAGTACCAGCTCAACTAAAGGGCAAAACAGCCAGCTAGCACCAAAATGGCAGTATCAAATTCGCACATAACAATATTAACCCTAAATGTAAATGGACTAAATGCCCCAATCAAAAGACACAGACTGGCAAATTGGATAAAAAGACAAAACCCATCGGTGTGCTGTATCCAGGAAACCCATCTCACATGCAAGGATACACAAAGGCTCAAAATAAAGGGATGGAGGAAGATTTACCAAGCAAATGGAGAGCAAAAAAAAGCAGGAGTTGAATTCTCATCTCTGATAAATTAGACTTTAAAGCAACAAAGATCATAAGAGACAAAGAGGGACATTACATAATGGTAAAAGGATCAATGCAACAAGAAGAGCTAACGATCCTAAACATATATGCACCCAATACAGGAGCACCCAGATACATAAGGCAAGTTCTTATTGACTTACAAAGAGACTTAGACTCCCACACAATAATAGTGGGAGACTTTAACACCCCATTGTCAACATTAGACAGATCAACCAGACAGAAAATTAACAAGGATATCCAGGACTTGAACTCAGACCTGGACCAAGCAAACCTAATAGACATTTACAGAACTATCCACCCCAAAGCCACAGAATATACATTCTTCTCAGCACCACATCACACCTACTCTAAAATTGACCACATAATTGGGAGTAAATCACTCCTCAGCAAATGCAAAAGAACGGAAATCGTAACAAACAGTCTCTCAGACCACAGTGCAATCAAGTTAGAACTCAGAATTCAAAAACTAACTCAGAACAGCACAGCTTCATGGAAAATGAACAACTTGCTCTTGAATGTTGACTGGATAAACAATGAAATGAAGGCAGAAATAAAGATGTTCTTCGAAACCAAAGAGAATGAAGACACAACATACCAGAATCTCTGGGACACATTTAAAGCAGTCTCTAGAGGAAAATATATAGCAATAAGTGCCCACATGAGAAGCAAGGAGAGATCAAAAATTGACGCCCTATCGTCAACACTGAAAGAGCTAGAGGAGCAAGATCAAAAAAACTCAAAGTCTAGCAGAAGACAAAAAATAGCTAAGATCAGAGCAGAACTGAAGGAGATAGAGACACAAAAAACCCTTCAAAAAATCAATAAATCCAGGAGCTGGTTTTATGAAAAGATCAACAAAATAGACAGACCACTAGCCAGATTAATAAAAAAGAAAAGAGAGAATAACCAAATTGATGCAATAAAAAACGATAAAGGGGATATCACCAGAGATTCCACAGAAATTCAAACCATCATCAGAGATTATTACAAACAACTCTATGCACACAAACTAATAAACCTGGAAGAAATGGATAAATTCCTGGACACTTGCCTACTGCCAAGCCTAAAAAAGGAAGAAGCCGAAACCCTGAACAGACCCAAAACAAGGTCTGAAGTTGAGGCAGCAATTAAGAGCTTACCATCCAAAAAAAGCCCAGGTCCAGATGGGTTCACAGCTGAATTCTACCAGACATACAAAGAGGAGCTGGTACCATTTCTTCTGAAACTATTCCAAACAATACAAAAAGAGGGAATTCTTCCCAAATCATTTTATGAGACCAACATCATCCTGATTCCAAAACCCGGCAGAGACTCAACAAGAAAAGAAAACTTCAGGCCAATATCCATGATGAGCATAGATGCAAAAATCTTCAATAAAATACTGACAAGCCGATTGCAACAGCACATCAAAAAGCTTATCCACCATGATCAAGTAGGCTTCATCCCAGGGATGCAAGGCTGGTTCAACATACGCAAGTCTATAAACGTAATTCACCACATAAACAGAACTAAAGACAAAAACCACATGATTATCTCAATTGATGCAGAGAAGGCCTTTGACAAAATTCAACAGCCCTTTATGCTAAAAACACTCAATAAGCTAGGTATCAATGGAACGTATCTCAAAATAATAAAAGCTATTTATGACAAACCAACAGCCAATATCATACTGAATGGGCAAAAACTGGAAGCATTCCCCTTGAAATGTGGCACCAGACAAGGATGCCCGCTCTCACCACTGCTATTCAATATAGTATTAGAAGTTCTAGCCAGAGCAATCAGGCAAGAAAAAGAAATAAAGGGCGTTCAAATAGGAAAGGAGGAAGTCAAATTGTCTCTATTTGCAGACGACATGATTGTATATCTAGAAGACCCCATCGTCTCAGCCCCAAACCTCCTGAAACTGATACGCAAGTTCAGCAAAGTCTCAGGATACAAAATCAATGTACAAAAATCACATGCATTCCTATACACCAGTAACAGACTTAAAGAGAGCCAAATCAAGAACAAACTTCCATTCACAATTGCCACAAAGAGAATAAAATACCTAGGAATACAACTAACAAGGAATGTAAAGGACCTCTTCAAGGAGAACTACAAGCCACTGCTTAACGAAATAAGAGAGGACACAAACAGATGGAGAAACATCCCATGTTCATGGTAAGGAAGAATCAATATCGTGAAAATGGCCATACTGCCCAAAGTAATTTACAGATTCAATGCTATCCCCATCAAGCTACCAATGACCTTCTTTGCAGAACTGGAAAAAACCACCTTAAACTTCATATGGAACCAAAAGAGAGCCCGCATAGCCAAGTCAATTCTAAGCAAAAAGAACAAAGCGGGGGGCATCACAATACCAGACTTCAAACTATACTACAAGGCTACGGTAATCAAAACAGCATGGTACTGGTACCAAAACAGAGATATAGACCAATGGAACAGAACAGAGGTCTCGGAGGCAACACAACCTTTCTACAACCATCTGATCTTTGACAAACCAAACAAAAACAAGCAATGGGGAAAGGATTCCCTGTTCAATAAATGGTGTTGGGAAAGCTGGCTAGCCATGTGCAGAAAGCAGAAACTGGACCCCTTCCTGACACCTTACACTAAAATTAACTCCAGATGGATTAAAGACTTAAACAGAAGACCTAACACCATAAAAACCCTAGAAGAAAATCTAGGCAAAACCATTCAGGACGTAGGTGTAGGCAAGGACTTCATGACCAAAACGCCAAACGCATTGACAACAAAAGCCAAAATAGACAAATGGGACCTAATCAAACTCCACAGCTTCTGCACAGCAAAAGAAACAATCATTAGAGTGAATCGGCAACCAACAGATTGGGAAAAAATTTTTGCAGTTTACCCATCTGACAAAGGGCTGATATCCAAAATTTACAAAGAACTAAAGCAGATTTACAAGAAAAAACCTAACAAGCCCATTCAAAAGTGGGCAAAGGATATGAACAGACACTTCTCAAAAGAAGACATACGTGAGGCCAACAAACATATGAAAAAATGCTCATCATCACTGGTCATCAGAGAAATGCAAATCAAAACTACATTGAGATACCATCTCACGCCGGTTAGAATGGCAATCATTAAAAAATCT
>NW_022443865.1:0-3505 GCF_009761245.1 Sapajus apella
GCATGGTGGCTCATACCTGTAATCCCAGAACTTTGGGAGGCCAAGGCGGGTAGATCACCTGAGGTCAGGAGTTTGAGACCAGCCTGGCCAATATGGCGAGACCCCATCTTTACTAAAAATACAAAAATTAGCTGGGTGTGGTGGTAGGCGCCTGTAACCCCAGCTACTCGGGAGGCTGAGACAGGAAAATCACTCGAACCTGGGAGGCGGAGGTTGCAGTAAGCTGAGATTGTGCCATTGTTCTCCAGCCTGGGTGACAAAAGTGAAACTCCGGCTCAAAGAAAAAAAAAAAAAAAAAAAAAAAAAAAAAAAAACACACAATTTGTTTTTTCCTTTAAAAAACAATGGTGAAATAAATTGCTTTTTTCATAGCCCTGAACTGATATTATCCCGTTAGCCAGTGATCCTTAATAAGGAAAAGAGCTTCCAACCCATTCTGTATATTTCAACTGGTTAATTTACATTAGGTTGGTTTTTTTGTTTTTTTTTTTGTTTTTTTTTTGTTTTTTTGAGAGTCTCTCACTCTGTTGCCCAGGCTGGAGTGCAGGGGTACACTATCGGCTCCCTGCAACCTCCACCTCCCGGGTTCAAGCAATTCTCCTCTCTCAGGCTCCTGAGTAGCTGAGATTACAGGTGCCTGCCACCATGCCTGGCTAATTTTTGTATTTTTAGTAGAGATGGGGTTTTGCCATGTTGGCCAGGCTGGTCTTTAACTCCTGATCTCAGGTGATCTGCCTGCCACAGCCTCCCAAAGTGGTTGGATTACAGGTGTGAGCCACCGCGCCTGCCCAGCATCATTAGTTTTCATGTAAAATTCTCTAGTCCCTGAATCTAACATGATTTTAGTGTGCAGTCAATAATGCTCTTGGTGCTTTACCATCGACGTGTTTCCATAGCTCTGATGGAACCTTAATGCAAAGTTCTCCATTTCCGGCGTCAGGGTCCACAGCACTAACTGCAGCTGCATATGCATTGGAAAAATAATTGAGGTTTCTCCTGGGGGAAAATAAAAGAGCCACCTTTTAATAATAAGCCATATATATTATCAAACATTTTCTTTTTTTTTTTTTTTGAGATGGAGTCACACTCTGTCACCCAGGCCAGAGTGAAGCGGCACCATCTTGACTCACTGCAACTGCCACCTCCCGTGTTCAAGCATTCTTGTGCCTCAGCTTCCCGAGTAGCTGGGATCACAGGCACCCACCACCACACCTGGCTAATTTTTATATTTTTAGTAGAGATGGTGTTTTGCCATGTTGGTCAGGCTGGTTTCGAGCTCCTAACCTCTAGTAATCCACCTGCCTTGGCCTGCCAAAGTGTTAGCATTACAGGTGTGAGCCATCACACCTGGCCTCTGAGCATTTTCTTAAATATAATTTGATACCAACTGTTGGTAAGCATTTTATCTTCTTACATAATTCCTAAGAACACTCTTTAGCCAAGTAATGGTTTTTTCTACTTACCATGTTAAAAACTATTAAACTGTGAATACAATGGAATATACATTCTACTCACCATGTTATATGATTATTATTATGACTATTACATTCTTCATTAATTTTGAAATGCCAAAGCCACTATACTTTTTTTGATACAAATGTAAAGAATATGTGAAGAATTGATTATTCTTTATCAATCTGGCAATAATTAGAATGGATTCAACAAGCTTTGTAATTTGACAAAGATTAAGATGTCTAAAACAAATTAGGATGGAACTCAATTCCTCAAAATGTAATACCACTCACCTCTACCCACTAGTGCATCACTATGTAGGCTTAATGAAGCAGAGAATTTTCAGAAGGGTCACTACTATATTCACTATGTCAGGAGAGACTACTAAATATTTGTTGCATAGTTATCTGACCTTATTTCCTATTTGATGAAAACAATACGATGAAGTCTTATGGAAATATGAAAATGTTATTCTCAACTGGTTTAACTGTATTCCATAAAAGCAACTTATATGTGTATATATACACATATTACATTTCCTCACTGAAATTAGTTTAAAAAAAGTAAGAAACAAAAGACAGGAAAAAGATATGGAATGGAAAGGGCAAGAATACAAGACGAAATACATAAACACGATGAGCCACATCCTCGCTGCACATCGTTCTATCTGTAATCCTGCCATTAGGTGTAGTCACAAGGTAAAGTTAGTGATGTTCCCATAGCTTAATACATTTTTCATCTAGTTAAAAAACAAGTTTTAGCCGGGCGCAGGGGTGCACACCTGTAATCCCAGCACTTTGGGAAGCCAGGGTGGGTGGATCACTTGAGGCCAGGAGTTAGAGTCCAGCCTGGCCAACATGATGAATCCCTGTCTCTATTAAAAATACAAAAATTAGCCAGGCGTAGTGGTGCATGCCTGTAATTCCAGCTACTTGAGGGGCTAAAGTACGAGAATAGCTTGAGCCCAGGAGGCAGAGGTTGCAGCGAGCTGAGATTCCACCACTGCACTCCAACCTGAGCAACAGACTGAGACTCCATCTCAAAAAAATAAAAAAAAGAAAAAGAAAAGTTGCATATACTTTACTGAACAACTAAAGGAAAAATAAAATGGCAAAAGCCATTAAAGAAACATTAAGGCTATAGACTCTTAACCTGACAGAGGCCATTCCTTCTCCATCTTCATCCATCTCTCTAACAATTACGAAGGCTATAACAGAACTAAGGCTTTACCAACTATTCAAGGTAATGACTACAAAACATAGAGTTTTGGAAGTAAAAAGGCTTCTCAATATATTTTAATAATTTCTTTCTGTTAAGTAAACATTGACATCCCAAGAATGTTCATAGCATCTTGACCAGTAGATCCCATCTCAAGAAACCACTTTCTTTGCTCATCCATAAGAAGCAACTCCTCTACCCACTGAAGTTGTATCATGAGATTGCAGCAATTGTCTTATCTTTACGTTCCACTTCTAATTCTAGTTTCATGGCTATTTCTACCACAACTGCAGTTACTTCCTCCTCTAACTCCCTCAAAGTAATCCATGAGGTTTGGAATCAACTTCTTCCAAATCCTTGTTCATGTTGATGTTTTGACCTCCTCCCTAAATCATGAATGTCCTTAATGGCATCCAGAATGGTGCATCTTTTCAGGGTTTCAACTGACTTTCCCAGATCCCTCAGAGGAATCACTATCTATGGCAGCTATAGCCTTATGAAATGCATTTCTTAAATAGTAAGACTTAAAAGTAGAAATTATTCTTTAATCTACAGGCTGTGGAATAGATACTATGTTAGCACACGTAAAAACAGTATTAATCTCCCAGTACATTTTCATCAGAGCTTTTGGATAACCAGGTGTCTTGTCAATAAGCAGTAATATATTGAAAGCATTCTTCTTCTGCCCAGTAATCTCAACAGTGGTCTTAAAATATTCAATTCAGTAAACCATACTGTGAACAGGGTGTTGTCATCCAGCTTTGTTGCTCCATTTACAGAGAACAGGCAGAACAGATTTAGCATAATTGTTAAGGGTCCTAGGATTTTTTGGAAT
>NW_022443866.1:0-2175 GCF_009761245.1 Sapajus apella
AATTGAATTTAGAATCTTCAACTCAGACTTTCTTTCTCTGTTAGGATCTCAAAAATGTTTGTGCAGCCATTTGGACCTCAGCGTGAAGTGGTGATAAAAGGTGAAGTCCATTCTTCAGGAAGTAAACCTCTGCCACGTGGATCATGCCCAGACAGTCTATTGATTTTGTCCAACAGTTTCTTGCTTTGGAAGGTGTCCTTCTTGGTGGAACACAGTAAGTGTCAAAGACAGACACATAGTCCACTCTTTGTCCAGGTATTGGAGAAGATCACAAATTAATGTTTGGAGGACAATTTTGTTGTAACAGACACTGATGAAGCTCCATTGTAAAGAACTGGAAAAGCCTTCTAGATGTGCATGTGTTTAGATTCAGCCTTTGTTTAACATATATTCCAATCCTGATTCTGCCTTCACCAGCTGCAAAGAGTACTTGACACATGACCACAACACGGGAGCTGCTGAAGAGGGAGTTTTATCACCTCAAACTCATGGCCACTTGGTATTTTCAAAAGCCAGCCAAGAAAGATATTTTCAAAAGCCAAACCAAGAAACATGCAGCCCATTCAGCCTCTCAGTGAGCTACATTTCTCAGTCAGTCGCCCCATGAGTTAGCAAAACCCACAGAAGTGAATTTGAGGCACCAGCCTTAGGTGCCACACTTCCTGACCATGCCAGATGGAGCACCTCAAAGGAGCAGACCCTAGGACATGGAATTCAGTATTTACTGTAAAGTTGGGATTTTGAGACTCCCCATATTATACAAATTCATCTTTAAAAGGACCTCTGGAAGGAACAGCTCTCAGACGCCTGTGGCAGGAATAGTTCCCCTTCCGTCAAGCAGCAGCTAGTTAGTTCTTAACTTCTGAGGACGTTTAACTGATTATCTGACTCTACGGAAGCCCAGCCTCTCCCATTTCCACTTGGTAATGCTACTACTTTAATGACCACAGCTTTTTACACAGTAAAAAGTAAATAAATAAAATGAAAACTGTGAGTGATGTTTCTTTCAGGTTAAGTCTTTTCCAGTCATTGTACCTGTGGAAGGCTTTGCCAGAAGTGCCAGTAGCCAAGGGTCTCAGCTTTCTCTTTTAATACAAGGCAGAGGAGGCATGGACACACAGCTTAAATAATTTATTAGCTGCTGATTTTCCCAAAATTTGAGTAAGACCCTTCTTTTAACAGACAAAATGTGGATGAGATGGCAATGTAATTCACAGAAAAACAGTGTCGCTTCTTTTTTGAGGTTGTTAGGGCCTGCGGAACTCAGCTGGTCATACGTATCTTATAAGTGGACTGGAAGGTGTACATGGGGTCATCTTTATCCTCTGGGATGTATCCTCACCAAATTGGACTGTCTTCCATCTAACTGGGAAACTGTAAAGGCTCCCTCTAGAAGCCATCTGCTTCTACCAGATGGCTAGGCTTTCTTCACAGGCAGCCACAATCAATGTTGAAGCCTTGGCCACACACACGGCTGCAGCTTTGAATAACACGCACCATGCCCTTACCCTCCTGAGGACACCTCTCAGATTAGGCAGGTGGCCTTAACAAACTGTATGGCAAAGCCATTTTAACAGCAGCTCAAGGGGGAACTTGTGCTTTGATCAAAACCAAATGTTGCATGCTCCAGACTATTCACACAATATTACCCCAGCTAAGAAAGCTTTAGACACTCATATCTCTGCCATTGATGTGCTGTCAGTCACCTCCATATTGACTTGGTTCCAACAACTGCCCAGTTTTTGGAAAGCCTTCCTGTTAGTTTACCTGGGATAATCTTACTTATTTTGCTTTGCTGTTGTTGAATATACTGTGGTTGTACTCTTTGTGTAGAAACACAGGATAAGCTTACTCAATACTTTCTTACATTGGACACCTCTTAATCTTCCAGGTTTCACCTTTTGCCGGAACACAGGGGTACAAATGACGCTTAACATACCAATGCTTTCTGACTGAGTTCCTCTCTACCCTGAATACAAGAGACCCTAATAGATATGTGGAAATATCATCGCCCCTGTTCAGCATGAAGAAGTTACAGAAGACGGACCTTCATCCTTCTGCAACCCATAGAATTAAAGGTCCTCTTGTAAAAGGGTGGGGGGGATATGTTAGAAGCATTCAAACCAGAGTGACCCTATTTTGAATAAGGGCCAAGAAAAATGAAGCTGGGTCCTG
>NW_022443866.1:2275-3365 GCF_009761245.1 Sapajus apella
TGATGTTTCCTAAACAGACTCAGGCCTTGACAGACCCAGAATCTCCTGGTACCTTGAGAACAAAAGCATTTCTAGTTTTAAATATGCTTTGTACCTAGGATGGGTGCTTTTCTCCTCTTACTTTTGGAAATACCCTACCCTGTCTATGGGGTCACTATTCTTGCACCCCTTTAATAAAGTTGCATCCATTTTGCACTGTGGACTTGCTTCAAATTCTTCCTTGCATGAGATCCAAGAACCCTCTCTTGGGGTCTGGATTTGGACTCCTTTCTGGTATCAGGTGGCTCTACCATTCTGGGGTCTGGAGGATGGTAGCTCTCCTCTCACAGCAGTGCCCTAGTGGGGACTCTATATGGAGACTCCAACCCCACTTCTCCCCTCCACACCATCCTGGTTAGAGGTTCTCTGGATTTTGTATACATTTTCTGAAATCTAGGTGGAGGTTCCTAAGCCTCGCTGTGCACCTGCAGGCTTAACACCAGGTGGAAGTTGCCAGGGCTTACAGTTTGCACCTTCTCAAGCAGCATCCCAAGTTGTACCTTGACCACTGTTAGCCATGGCTGGACCTGGAGTGGCCAAAATGCAGGGCCTCATGTCTTGAGGCTGCACAGAGCAGCAGGGCCCTGAGCCTGGCCCATAAAACCATTCAGTCTTCCCAGGCCTCCAGGCCTGTGATGAGAGGGACCATCACAGAGGTCTCTGAAATGCTTCTGAGGCCTTTTTCCCATTGTCTTGTCTATTAGCAATTGGCTCCTCTTTACTTGGGCAAATTTCTGCAACCTGCTTGTAATACCTCCCCTGAAGATGGATTTTTCTTATCTACTGCATGGCCTGGCTGCACATTTTTCAAATGTTTAAGCTCTACTTCTCTTTTAAATATAAGTTCCAGTTTCAGGCCATTTCTTTACTCAGGCATACGAGCACAGACTTTTAGAAGCAACTAGGTCAAGTCTTGAATGCTATGCTGCTTAGAAATTTCTTCCACAAGATACCCTAAATTATCTCAAGTTCAAAGTTCCACCGATTCTTAGAGCAGGAGCACAATGCCACCAGTCTCTTTATTGAAGCATACAAGAGTGACCTTTACTCC
>NW_022443866.1:3375-3504 GCF_009761245.1 Sapajus apella
CGTCCACATGACTATCTATCAGCCTGGACTTCATCGTCCACATGACTTATCTATCAGCCTGGACTTCATCGTCCACATGACTTATCTATCAGCCTGGACTTCATCGTCCACATGACTATCTATCAGCCT
>NW_022443867.1:0-3504 GCF_009761245.1 Sapajus apella
TTTAGAGCAAGATATTTCTCATTACAGACTATAGCCTGTTTCACTCTTCAAAACCCAAACGCAGCTTTTAGAAGAAACGTGTTTCTAACTCGCTTAATCTAAACATAGATGCAACTTCCTAAGGTGAACGCACACCAAGTAGTGCAGTTTCAAATAGCCATTTCTCCTGTGTTTTAAACGCAGTCTTACTGCTAGTTCTTATATGCCTGTATATGGCTGGAAATATCTGTTTCCAGATTCTCCAAAGAAAAGATTTCTGAACTGCTGCACATACACATCAGTTTAACTCTGTAAGTTGATTCTAAAGATTAACAACCATTCTGCTAGATAGCTGGGTTTTTGTTTTACACCAAGATATTTCTCTTTAGAGCCTGTAGTCTCAGTCACTCTGGAATATCCAAACGCAGCTTTTAGAAGAAATGTATTTCTAACTTCATAAATCTAAACATAGATGCAACTTCCTAAGGAGAGGGAACACAAAGCAAAGCAGTTTGAACTAGACGTTTCTCCTGTGTTTTAAACGCAGTCTTACTGCTAGTTCTTGTATGCCTGTGTATGGCTGGAAATATCTGTTTCCAGATTCTCCAAAGAAAGGATTTCTGAACTGCTGCACACACATATCATTTTAATTCTGTGATTTGATTGTACAGCTTGAAAACCATTCTGCTAGGTAGCTGCGTTTTTGTTTTAGAGCAAGATACTTCTCATTACAGCCTACAGTCTCATTGACTCTGGAATATCTAAACGCAGCTTTTAGAACAAACGTGTTTGTAACTCGCTGAATCTCAACATAGATGCAACTTACTTAGGTGATCGAACACAAAGCAGAGCAGTTTGAACTAGTCGTTTCTCCAGTGTTTTAAACGCAGTATTACTGCTAGTTCTTATATGCCTGTATGTGGCTGTAAATATCTGTTTCCAGATTCTCCAAAGAAAAGATTTCTGAACTGCTGCACACACACATCCGTTTAACTCTGTAAGTTGATTGTAAAGCTTGACAACCCTTCTGCTAGATGGCTGCGTTTTTATTTTTGTTTTAGAGCAAGATATTTCTCATTACAGCCTATAGTCTCATTCACTCTGGAATATACAAACGCAGCTTTTAAAAGAAACGTGTTTCTAATTGGCTGAATCTAAACATAGACGCAACTTCCAAATGTGAACCAACACAAATCAGAGCAGTTTGAAATAGATGTTTCTCCTGTGTTTTAAATGCAGTCTTACTGATAGTTCCTATATGCCTGTATACGGCTGGAAATATCTCCTTCCAGATTGTCCAAAGAGAAGATTTCTGAACTGCTGCACACACCCATCAGTTTAACCCTGTAAGTTGATTGTACAGCTTGACAACCATTCTGCTAGATAGCTGCGTTTTTCTTTGAGGTCAAGATATTTCTCATTACAGCCTATAGTCTCATTCACTCTGGAATATCCAAACGAAGGTTTTAAAAGAAACGTGTTTCTAACACGCTGAATCGAAACATAGATGCAACATCCTAAGTTGAACGAACACAAAGCAGAGCAGTTTGAAGTAGAACTTTCTCCTGTGTTTTGAACACAGTCTTACTGCTAGTTTTTATATGCCTGTATATGTCTGGAAATATCTGTTTCCAGATTCTCCAAAGAAAGGATTTCTGAACTCCTGCACACATACATCACTTTAACTCTGTAAGTTAATTCTATCGCGTAACAACCATTGTGCTAGATAGCTGCGTTTTTGTTTAAGAGCAAGATATTTCTCATTACAGCATATAGTCGCATTCACTCTGGAATATCCAAACGCAGCTTTTAGAAGAAACGTGTTTCTAACTCGCTGAATCTAACCATAGATGAAACTTCCTAAGGTTAACGAACACAAAACAGAGCAGTTTGAAATAGACGTTTCTCCTGTGTTTTAAATGCAGTCTTACTGCTAGTTCACATATGCCTGTATACGGCTGGAAATATCTGTTTCCAGATTGTCCAAAGAAAAGATTTCTGAACTGCTGCACACACAAGTCAGTTTAACTCTTTGAGTTGATTCTACAGCTAAACAACCATTCTGCTAGATAGCTGCGTTTTGTATTAGATCTATATATTTCTCATTACAGCCTATCGTCTCAGTCACTCTGGAATATCCAAACGCAGCTTTTAGAAGAAACGTGTTTCTAACTCACTCAATCTAAACATAGAGGCAACTTTCCAAGGTGGACGAACACAGAGCAGAGCAGTTTGAAATAGACATTTCTCCTGTGTTTTAAACGCAGTCTAACTGCTACTTCTCATATGCCTGTGTATGGATTGAAATATCTGTTTCCAGATTCTCAAAAGAAAGGATTTCTGAACGGCTGCACATATACATCAGCTAAACTCTCTAAGGTGATTCCACCGCTTAACAACCATTCTGCTAGATAGCTGTGTTTCTTGTTGAGATCAATATATTTCTCATTACAGCCTATAGTCTCAGTCACTCTGGAATATCCTAACGCAGCTTTTAGAACAAACGTGTTTCTAACTCGCTGAATCTAAACATAGATGCAACTTCCGAAGGTGAATGAACACAAAGCAGAGCAGTTTGAACTAGTCGTTTCTCCTTTGTTTTAAACGCAGTCTTACTGCTAGCTCTTATACGCATGTATAGGGCTGGAAACATCTCCTTCCAGACTGTCCAAAGAAAAGATTTCTGAACTGCTGCACACACACCTCAGTTTAACTCTGTAAGTTCATTCTACAGCTTGACAAACATTCTGCTAGATATCTGCGTTTTTGTTTTAGAGCAAGATATTTCTAATTACAGCCTATACTCTCATTCACTCTGGAATATCCAAACGCAACTTTTAGAGGAAACGTGTTTCTAACTCGCTGAATCTAAGCATATATGCAACTTCCTTAGGTGGGCGAACACAAAGCAGAGCAATTTGAACTAGGCGTTTTCTCCGGTGTTTTAAACGCAGTCTTACTGGTAGCTCTTATATGCCTGTATATGGCTGGAAATACCTGTTTCCAGATTCTCCGAAGAAATGATTTCTGAACGGCTGCACAAACATATAAGTTTAACTCTGTAAGTTGATTGTACAGCTTGACAACCATTCTGCTAGAAAGCTGAGTTTTTGTTTTAGAGCAAGATATTTCTAATTACAGCCTATAGTCTCATTCACTCTGGAATATCCAAACGCAGCTTTTAGATGAAACGTGTTTCTATCTCGTTGAATTTAAACATAGATACAACTTTCTAAAAGGAACGAACACAAAGTAGATCAGTTTGAACTGGACGTTTCTCCTGTGTTTTAAACGCAGTCTTACTGCTAGTTCTTATATGCCTGTATATGGCTGGAAATATCTGTTTCCAGATTCTTCAAAGAATGGATTTCTGAACTGCTGAAAACACACATAAGTTTACCTCTCTAAGCTTATTGTTCAGCTTGACAACAATTCTGCTAGATAGCTGCGTTTTTGGTTTAGAGCAAGATATTTCTCATTACAGACTATAGCCTGTTTCACTCTTCAAAACCCAAACGCAGCTTT
>NW_022443868.1:0-3504 GCF_009761245.1 Sapajus apella
TTTAGAGCAAGATATTTCTCATTACAGACTATAGCCTGTTTCACTCTTCAAAACCCAAACGCAGCTTTTAGAAGAAACGTGTTTCTAACTCGCTTAATCTAAACATAGATGCAACTTCCTAAGGTGAACGCACACCAAGTAGTGCAGTTTCAAATAGCCATTTCTCCTGTGTTTTAAACGCAGTCTTACTGCTAGTTCTTATATGCCTGTATATGGCTGGAAATATCTGTTTCCAGATTCTCCAAAGAAAAGATTTCTGAACTGCTGCACATACACATCAGTTTAACTCTGTAAGTTGATTCTAAAGATTAACAACCATTCTGCTAGATAGCTGCGTTTTTGTTTTACACCAAGATATTTCTCTTTAGAGCCTGTAGTCTCAGTCACTCTGGAATATCCAAACGCAGCTTTTAGAAGAAATGTATTTCTAACTTCATAAATCTAAACATAGATGCAACTTCCTAAGGAGAGGGAACACAAAGCAAAGCAGTTTGAACTAGACGTTTCTCCTGTGTTTTAAACGCAGTCTTACTGCTAGTTCTTGTATGCCTGTGTATGGCTGGAAATATCTGTTTCCAGATTCTCCAAAGAAAGGATTTCTGAACTGCTGCACACACATATCATTTTAATTCTGTGATTTGATTGTACAGCTTGAAAACCATTCTGCTAGGTAGCTGCGTTTTTGTTTTAGAGCAAGATACTTCTCATTACAGCCTACAGTCTCATTGACTCTGGAATATCTAAACGCAGCTTTTAGAACAAACGTGTTTGTAACTCGCTGAATCTCAACATAGATGCAACTTACTTAGGTGATCGAACACAAAGCAGAGCAGTTTGAACTAGTCGTTTCTCCAGTGTTTTAAACGCAGTATTACTGCTAGTTCTTATATGCCTGTATGTGGCTGTAAATATCTGTTTCCAGATTCTCCAAAGAAAAGATTTCTGAACTGCTGCACACACACATCCGTTTAACTCTGTAAGTTGATTGTAAAGCTTGACAACCCTTCTGCTAGATGGCTGCGTTTTTATTTTTGTTTTAGAGCAAGATATTTCTCATTACAGCCTATAGTCTCATTCACTCTGGAATATACAAACGCAGCTTTTAAAAGAAACTTGTTTCTAATTGGCTGAATCTAAACATAGACGCAACTTCCAAATGTGAACCAACACAAATCAGAGCAGTTTGAAATAGATGTTTCTCCTGTGTTTTAAATGCAGTCTTACTGATAGTTCCTATATGCCTGTATACGGCTGGAAATATCTCCTTCCAGATTGTCCAAAGAGAAGATTTCTGAACTGCTGCACACACCCATCAGTTTAACCCTGTAAGTTGATTGTACAGCTTGACAACCATTCTGCTAGATAGCTGCGTTTTTCTTTGAGGTCAAGATATTTCTCATTACAGCCTATAGTCTCATTCACTCTGGAATATCCAAACGAAGGTTTTAAAAGAAACGTGTTTCTAACACGCTGAATCGAAACATAGATGCAACATCCTAAGTTGAACGAACACAAAGCAGAGCAGTTTGAAGTAGAACTTTCTCCTGTGTTTTGAACACAGTCTTACTGCTAGTTTTTATATGCCTGTATATGTCTGGAAATATCTGTTTCCAGATTCTCCAAAGAAAGGATTTCTGAACTCCTGCACACATACATCACTTTAACTCTGTAAGTTAATTCTATCGCGTAACAACCATTGTGCTAGATAGCTGCGTTTTTGTTTAAGAGCAAGATATTTCTCATTACAGCATATAGTCGCATTCACTCTGGAATATCCAAACGCAGCTTTTAGAAGAAACGTGTTTCTAACTCGCTGAATCTAACCATAGATGAAACTTCCTAAGGTTAACGAACACAAAACAGAGCAGTTTGAAATAGACGTTTCTCCTGTGTTTTAAATGCAGTCTTACTGCTAGTTCACATATGCCTGTATACGGCTGGAAATATCTGTTTCCAGATTGTCCAAAGAAAAGATTTCTGAACTGCTGCACACACAAGTCAGTTTAACTCTTTGAGTTGATTCTACAGCTAAACAACCATTCTGCTAGATAGCTGCGTTTTGTATTAGATCTATATATTTCTCATTACAGCCTATCGTCTCAGTCACTCTGGAATATCCAAACGCAGCTTTTAGAAGAAACGTGTTTCTAACTCACTCAATCTAAACATAGAGGCAACTTTCCAAGGTGGACGAACACAGAGCAGAGCAGTTTGAAATAGACATTTCTCCTGTGTTTTAAACGCAGTCTAACTGCTACTTCTCATATGCCTGTGTATGGATTGAAATATCTGTTTCCAGATTCTCAAAAGAAAGGATTTCTGAACGGCTGCACATATACATCAGCTAAACTCTCTAAGGTGATTCCACCGCTTAACAACCATTCTGCTAGATAGCTGTGTTTCTTGTTGAGATCAATATATTTCTCATTACAGCCTATAGTCTCAGTCACTCTGGAATATCCTAACGCAGCTTTTAGAACAAACGTGTTTCTAACTCGCTGAATCTAAACATAGATGCAACTTCCGAAGGTGAATGAACACAAAGCAGAGCAGTTTGAACTAGTCGTTTCTCCTTTGTTTTAAACGCAGTCTTACTGCTAGCTCTTATACGCATGTATAGGGCTGGAAACATCTCCTTCCAGACTGTCCAAAGAAAAGATTTCTGAACTGCTGCACACACACCTCAGTTTAACTCTGTAAGTTCATTCTACAGCTTGACAAACATTCTGCTAGATATCTGCGTTTTTGTTTTAGAGCAAGATATTTCTAATTACAGCCTATACTCTCATTCACTCTGGAATATCCAAACGCAACTTTTAGAGGAAACGTGTTTCTAACTCGCTGAATCTAAGCATATATGCAACTTCCTTAGGTGGGCGAACACAAAGCAGAGCAATTTGAACTAGGCGTTTTCTCCGGTGTTTTAAACGCAGTCTTACTGGTAGCTCTTATATGCCTGTATATGGCTGGAAATACCTGTTTCCAGATTCTCCGAAGAAATGATTTCTGAACGGCTGCACAAACATATAAGTTTAACTCTGTAAGTTGATTGTACAGCTTGACAACCATTCTGCTAGAAAGCTGAGTTTTTGTTTTAGAGCAAGATATTTCTAATTACAGCCTATAGTCTCATTCACTCTGGAATATCCAAACGCAGCTTTTAGATGAAACGTGTTTCTATCTCGTTGAATTTAAACATAGATACAACTTTCTAAAAGGAACGAACACAAAGTAGATCAGTTTGAACTGGACGTTTCTCCTGTGTTTTAAACGCAGTCTTACTGCTAGTTCTTATATGCCTGTATATGGCTGGAAATATCTGTTTCCAGATTCTTCAAAGAATGGATTTCTGAACTGCTGAAAACACACATAAGTTTACCTCTCTAAGCTTATTGTTCAGCTTGACAACAATTCTGCTAGATAGCTGCGTTTTTGGTTTAGAGCAAGATATTTCTCATTACAGACTATAGCCTGTTTCACTCTTCAAAACCCAAACGCAGCTTT
>NW_022443869.1:0-169 GCF_009761245.1 Sapajus apella
AAAAAGAAAGGAAGGAGAAAGGAGAGAAAGAAAGGAAGGAAGAAAAGAAAACAAAAGAAAGAAGGAAAAGAAAGAGAAGAAAGAAAAGAAAGAAAGAAAGAAAAAGAAAGAAAGAGAAAGAAAGAAAGAAAGGAAAGAAAGAAAGAGAGAGAAAGAAAGAAGGAAAGAA
>NW_022443869.1:269-1931 GCF_009761245.1 Sapajus apella
TGCTCCACGCTCGCCAGCGCGGCTGTTTCGGCCAGCGCTGCTGTGCCAGCCGGGGCCGCGGCTTTGCCCTGCGCGTCTGCTTTGTCGGCGTCCCGGAGCCGCGGTTCTCCGTACAAAATACACCGGTCCGGGGGCCCTTTTGGCTGGCGATTGGAGCCACGGGAAGTCGCCCATACGCTGGTTCAAAAAGAGGACTGAGCAGAGAACCAGGACAGTAGATTCCAGGGCAAAAAAAAAAAAAAAAAAAAAAGCGCCACAAACCTCAGTGCCGCTGTTTAAGCCAGCGCAGTGAGTGGCCGCAGGGGAAAACAAACAGACCCCGGCGCCTCTTCAACAGGCGACTGGAACACCAACTTAAAAAAGGCTCTGAGGCAGGGAGCCAGGCGATCAGGCTCGGCTGGCCCCACCCCCACAAAAGAACAGCAACCAGAAACTCTGGATTGAGAGTTTCACAGCAAGCGCAGCTGAACCCGGGACGGTCCAGCTCTGTGGGGGAGGGGCGTCCGCCATTACCGAGGCAGCCCGCCGTTGCCAAGGCAACCCGCCATTGCTGAGGCAGCCCGCCGTTGCCAAGGCAACCCGCCACAGCAGAGACTCCACCCCAACGGAGGTGGGCCACCATCGCCAAAGCAGTTCTAACTACACCCATATAATCAGGACTGCAGGAAAGTTCACTCGGCAGCGGGGCGCAGCCCACAGCAGCTCAGCAAAGCTGCCATAGGCCGACAGTGACTAGGCGGCCTCCTTGCTGGGCTGCGCAGGTCTGAAGGAAAAAAAAAAAGAAGGCGGCAGCATAACGGAAACTCATAAATAAAGCCCTAAATCCCTGGGACAGAGCACCTGGGAACAAAAAGCAGTTTATGAGTTCAGCTGCAGCAGACCTAAAAGTACCTGCCCAGCAGCTCTGAATGAACAACAACAGAGCTCACAACTCACCATTTGAGCTCCTATAAAGAAAAGACCGTCTCCTCAAGCAGCTCCCTGACCCCTATATATCCAAAAAGACACCTCATAAAAGAGAGATCAGATTGACACTAGGCGGGTATCCGTCTGGGACAAAGATAGCAGAAGAAGAAAACTGGTAACAACCCTTGCTGTTCAACAGCTGCTGCAGGTGAATCCCAGGCAAGCAGGGCCTGGAGTGAGCCTCAGCAGACCTACAGCAGAGGGGCCAGACTGTCAGAAGGAAAACCAAGAAACAGAAATAACCTCATCATCAACAAACAGAACGTCAATCTGAAAGATTTGAGACCCAATCTGAAAGCCAGCAACTACAAAGTCGACAGGTGGATAAATCCTTAAGGATGGGAAGAAACCGGCGCAAAAAGGATGAAAACACCCGAAACCAGAACACCTCTCCTCCTAAAAGGGATCACAACTCCTCACCAGCAAGGGAACAAGGTTGGATGGAGAACGAGTGTGATGAAATGACAGAATCAGAATTCAGAAGGTGGGTAGTAAGAAACTTCTGTGAACTTAAAGAACATGTTCTAACCAAATGCAAAGAAACTAAGAACCTTGAAAAAAGATTTGAGGAAATGCTAACGAGAATGGACAAAATAGAAAGGAATATAAGTGAATTGATGGAGCTGAAAAATGCAACACGAGAACTTCGTGAAGCATGCACAAGTATCAACAGCCGAATTGACCAAGCAGAAGAAA
>NW_022443869.1:2031-3503 GCF_009761245.1 Sapajus apella
CTGAATGTGACGAAGAGAATGAATCCAAGCTGGAAAATACTCTTCAGGATATTATCCAGGAAAACTTCCCCAACCTAGCAAGGCAGGCAAACATTCAAGTCCAGGAAATACAGAGAACACCACAAAGATATTCGTCAAGAAGAGCAACCCCAAGGCACGTAATCGTCAGATTCACCAGGGTCGAAATGAAGGAGAAAATACTAAGGGCAGCCAGAGAGAAAGGTCGGGTTACCCATAAAGGAAAGCCCATCAGACTCACAGCAGATCTCTCAGCAGAAACCCTACAAGCCAGAAGAGAATGGGGGCCAATATTCAACATCCTTAAAGAAAAGAACTTTCAACCCAGAATCTCCTATCCAGCCAAACTAAGCTTCATAAGTGAAGGAAAAATAAAATCCTTTGGGAACATGCAAGTACTCAGAGATTTCGTCACCACCAGGCCAGCTCTACAAGAGCTCCTGAAAGAGGCTCTACACATATAAAGGAACAACAAGTACCAGCTCAACTAAAGGGCAAAACAGCCAGCTAGCACCAAAATGGCAGTATCAAATTCACACATAACAATATTAACCCTAAATGTAAATGGACTAAATGCCCCAATCAAAAGACACAGACTGGCAAATTGGATAAAAAGACAAAACCCATCGGTGTGCTGTATCCAGGAAACCCATCTCACATGCAAGGATACACAAAGGCTCAAAATAAAGGGATGGAGGAAGATTTACCAAGCAAATGGAGAGCAAAAAAAAGCAGGAGTTGCAATTCTCATCTCTGATAAATTAGACTTTAAAGCAACAAAGATCATAAGAGACAAAGAGGGACATTACATAATGGTAAAAGGATCAATGCAACAAGAAGAGCTAACGATCCTAAATATATATGCACCCAATACAGGAGCACCCAGATACATAAGGCAAGTTCTTAATGACTTACAAAGAGACTTAGACTCCCACACAATAATAGTGGGAGACTTTAACACCCCATTGTCAACATTAGACAGATCAACCAGACAGAAAATTAACAAGGATATCCAGGACTTGAACTCAGACCTGGGCCAAGCAAACCTAATAGACATTTACAGAACTCTCCACCCCAAATCCACAGAATATACATTCTTCTCAGCACCACATCACACCTACTCTAAAATTGACCACATAATTGGGAGTAAATCACTCCTCAGCAAATGCAAAAGAACGGAAATCGTAACAAACAGTCTCTCAGACCACAGTGCAATCAAGTTAGAACTCAGAATTCAAAAACTAACTCAGAACTGCACAGCTTCATGGAAACTGAACAACTTGCTCTTGAATGTTGACTGGATAAACAATGAAATGAAGGCAGAAATAAAGATGTTCTTCGAAACCGAGAATGAAGACACAACATACCAGAATCTCTGGGACACATTTAAAGCAGTCTCTAGAGGAAAATATATAGCAATAAGTGCCCACATGAGAAACAAGGAGAGATCAAAA
>NW_022443870.1:0-3503 GCF_009761245.1 Sapajus apella
CAAAAACGGAACTATGTAGCAGAATGATTGTCAAGGTTTATATTAAAGTTACAGAGTTAAACAATTGTGTGAATGTTGCAGTTCACTAACCCTTTCTTTGGAGAATCTTTAAAGAGATATTTGCAGCCATATACACACTCTTAAGAATTCCTTTAAGATCGCATCTAAATCATACGAGAAACGACTCTTTCAAACTGCTCCACTGTGTGTTCGCTCACCTTCGGAAGTAGCATCTATGTTTAGAATCTGCCAGTTAGAAACACGTTTCTCCAAAAAGCTGCGTTTGGATATTCCTGAGTCAATGGGAGTATAGGGTTTAATGAGAAATATCTGGCTCTAAAACAAAAACGGAGCTTTGCAGCAGAATGATTGTCAACGTGTATATTAAACTTACAGAGTTAAACAATTGTGTGAATGTAGCAGTAGACTAACCATTTCTTTGGAGAATCTAGAAAGAGATATTTCCAGCCATATACAGACTCTTAAGAATTAGCTTTAAGATCGCATCTGAATCATACGAGAAACGTCTCTTTCAAACTGCTCCACACTGTGTTCGTTCACCATCAGAAGACGCATCTATGTTTAGATTCTGCCAGTTAGAAAATCGTTTCTCCAAAAAGCTGCGTTTGGATATTCCTGAGTGAATGGGAGTATAGGGTTTAATGAGGAATATCTGGCTCTAAAACAAAAACGGAACTATGTAGTAGAATGATTGTCAAGGTGTATATTAAACTTACAGAGTTAAACAATTGTGTGAATGTAGCAGTTGAGTAACCATTTCTTTGGAAAATCTGGAAAGAGATATTTGCAGCCATATACAGACTCTAAAGAATTCCTTTAAGATCGCATGTAAATCATACGAGAAACGACTCTTTCAAACTGCTCCACTGTGTTTTCGCTCACCTTCGGAAGTTGCATCTATGTTTAGATTCTGCGAGTTAGAAACACGTTTCTCCAAAAACCTGCGTTTGGATATTCCTGAGTGAATGGGAGCATAGGGTTTAATGAGAAATATCTGGCTCTAAAACAAAAACGGAGCTATGTAGCAGAATGATTGTCACGGTGTATATTAAACTTACAGAGTTAAAAAATTGTGTGAATGTAGCAGTTGACTAACCATTTCTTTGGAGAATCTGGAAAGAGATATTTCCAGCCATATACAGACTCTTAAGAATTACCTTTAAGATCGCATCCAAATCATGCGAGAAACGTCTCTTTCAAACTGCTCCATTCTGTGGTCGTTCACCTTCAGAAGAGGCATCTATGTTTAGATTCTGCCAGTTAGAAAAACGTTTCTCCAAAAAGCTGCGTTTGGATATCCCTGAGTGAATGGTAGTATAGGGTTTAAAGGGAAATATCTGGCTCTAAAACAAAAACGGAACTATATAGCAGAATGATTGTCAAGGTGTATATTAAACTTACAGAGTTAAACAATTGTGTGAATGTAGCAGTTCACTAACCCTTTCTTTGGAGAATCAGGGAAAAGATATTTCCACCCATATTCAGATTCTTAAGAATTAGCTTTAAGATCGCATCTAAATCATACGACAAACGTCTCTTTCAAACTGCTCCACTGTGTGTTCGTTCAACTTCAGAAGTTGCATCTATGTTTAGATTCTGCCAGTTAGAAAAACGTTTCTCCAAAAAGCTGCGTTTGTATATTCCGGAGTGAATGGGAGTATAGGGTTTAATGAGAAATATCTGGCTCTAAAACAAAAACGGAGCTTTGTAGCAGAATGATTGTCAAGGTGTATATTAAACTTACATAGTTAAACAATAGTGTGAATGTAGCAGTTCACTAACCCTTTCTTTGGAGAATCTGGAAAGAGATATTTCCACCCATATTCAGACTCTGAAGAATTAGATTTAAGATCGCATCTAAATCATACGACAAACGTCTCTTTCAAACTGCTCCACTGTGTTTTTGTTCACCTTCGGAAGTTGCATTTATGTTTAGATTCTGCCAGTTAGAAAAACGTTTCTCCAAAAAGCTGCGTTTGGATATTGCTGATTGAATGGGAGTATAGGGTTTAATGAGAAATATCTTTCTCTAAAACAAAAACGGAACTATGTAGCAGAATGATTGTCAAGGTGTATATTAAACTTACAGAGTTAAACAATTGTGTGAATGTAGCAGTTGACTAACCATTTCTTTGGAGAATCTGGAAAGAGATATTTGCAGCCATATACAGACTCTTAAGAATTCCTTTAAGATCGCATGTAAATCATACGAGAAACGACTCTTTCAAACTGCTCCACTGTGTTTTCGCTCACCTTCGGAAGTTGCATCTATGTTTAGATGCTGCGAGTTAGAAACACGTTTCTCCAAAAAGCTGCGTTTGGATATTGCTGAGTGAATGGGAGTATAGGGTTTAATGAGAAATATCTGGCTCTAAAACAAAAACGGAGCTATGTAGCACAATGATTGTCAAGGTGTATATTAAACTTACAGAGTTAAACAATTGTGTGAATGTAGCAGTTGACTAACCATTTCTTTGGAGAATCTGGAAAGAGATATTTCCAGCCATATACAGACTCTTAAGAATTAGCTTTAAGATTGCATCTAAATCATACGAGAAACGCCTCTTTCAAACTGCTCCATTCTGTGTTCGTTCACCTTCAGAAGACGCATCTATGTTTAGATTCTGCCAGTTAGAAACACGTTTCTCCAAAAAGCTGCGTTTGGATATTCCTGAGTGAATGGTAGTATAGGGTTTAAAGAGAAATATCTGGCTCTAAAACAAAAACGGAACTATATAGCAGAATGATTGTCAAGGTGTATATTAAACTTACAGAGTTAAACAATTGTGTGAATGTAGCAGTTCACTAACCCTTTCTTTGGAGAATCAGGGAAGAGATATTTCCACCCATATTCAGACTGTTAAGAATCAGCTTTAAGATCGCATCTAAATCATACGACAAACGTCTCTTTCAAACTGCTCCACTGTGTGTTCGTTCACCTTCGGAAGTTGCATCTATGTTTAGATTCTGACAGTTAAAAAAACGTTTCTCCAAAAAGCTGCGTTTGGATATTCCTGAGTGAATGGGAGTATAGGGTTTAATGAGAAATATCTGGCTCTAAAACATAAATGGAACTATGTAGCAGAATGATTGTCAAGATGTATATTAAACTTACAGAGTTAAACAATTGTGTGAATGTAGCAGTTGAGTAACCATTTCTTTGGAGAATCTGGAAAGTGATATTTCTAGCCATATACAGACTCTTAAGAATTAGCTTTATGATCGCATCTGAATCATACGTGAAACGTCTCTTTCAAACTGCTCCACTCTGTGTTCGTTCACCTTCAGAAGATGCATCTATGTTTAGATTCTACGAGTTAGAAACACGTTTCTCCAAAAAGCTGCGTTTGGAAATTGCTAAGTGAATGGGAGTATAGGGTTTAATGAGTAATATCTGGCTCTCAAACAAAAACGGAACTATGTAGCAGACTGATTGTCAAGGTGTATATTAAAGTTACAGAGTTAAACAATTGTGTGAATGT
>NW_022443871.1:0-3502 GCF_009761245.1 Sapajus apella
CGCCCTCTGGAACTCCAGGATGCTGGCTGGACCTAAAGGGGCAGGGCAGAGCTGCATGCCCGGGTCTGTGTGGGGGCACTTACGCCCTCTGGGACTCTGGGATGCTGGCTGGACCTGGACGGGCAGGGCGGGGCTATATGCCCGGGTCTGCATGGGGGATGCTTATACTCTCTGGAACTCCAGGATGCTGGCTGGACCTAGACGGGCAGGGCGGGGCTGCGTGCCCGGGTCTGCGTGGGGACACTTACGCTCTCTGGAACTCCGGGATGCTGAAGATGGCCTGCATGACGGAGCTCAGGTAGCAGCTGTTGCCCAGGTTCTTCAGCCCCGTGTAGCCGGGGCCGTACATCGGCTTCAGCTTCGTGCCTGACTCCTGGATCACCTCCCACTCACTGACCCTCGGCTTGATCTCATTGTCCTGGAGCCTGTTCTCTGCCTGAGACAAAGTCATCAGCAAGAAACAACCTTCAAAGTGATTCCCATGCAAAGGTCATGTCCCATTAATTATTTCTAATATCATAGGATGTTTCTGCCATTATTTCCTATTACATAGAGAAATAAACAATGTAAATAAAAAAGGCTGAGAGACGGTGATGGCACAACAGTGAATGTACGTCATGCCAGGAACACCATGGTTAGAAACGGTTAAAACGGCAGGCTTCAGATTATATATATTTTACCACAATTTCAAAACACACATGAAAGAGATTTTAAAGAGAGGCTGGGTACAGTGGCTCATACCTGTAATCCCAGCACTTTGGGAGGCCGAGGCAGGCAGATCACCTGAGGTCAAGAGTTCGAGACCAGCCTGGCCAACATGGAGAAACCCTGTCTCTACTAAAAATGCAAAAATTAGCTGGGCGTGGTGGAAGGCGCCTGAAGTCCCAGCTACTCGAGAGACTGAGGCAGGAGAATCACTTGAACCCAGGAGGCAGAGGTTGCAGTGAGCTGAAATTGTGCCACTGCACTGCAGCCTGGGTGACAAGAATGAAAGTCCATCTCAAAAAAAAAAAAAACAGATTTTAAAGAGAGAAAGACTGAAAGGGAAAGAGATAAGAGGAGGATGAAGAACAAATAGGAATCAAAAAAGAAGCAAGTGGACTAAATTCAAGGGAGTATTCAATGCAACACAGCAAAGGAAAAGGCCAGGCAGCCGGAGAGGATATGGAATAAACCCCGAGACTTGAGACGAGCGCCTTCAAAGAGGAGGGAGTGTGAGGAAGGCAGAGAAAAGCAGAAATGAGTGACAAAGTGGAGACAAAGACGGCAGCAAGGTGAAGAGAGGGGGGCAGCCTGGAAGGAGAGGGCTACACGAATGCACGTTTAAATCCTTAAGGGGAAAACGACTCCCCAGTCACGACATCTACTGGAAAACGCAACGTGAAAGGAAGGAGCGCGTCTCCACCAACGGTCATGTGCTGGCTTATTCACTGTCCCTAGGAGCCTTGCTTCCCTTCCTGAAATTAATTAAAGCGATGTTGGTCACAGATAATTTTAAAGGTCACCTCCCCACACCATCTGCCTTTCGTGAACAATGAACGATTCACGCAACTACCCATCAAAGGAGGCTGATTTTGCAAGTCAACTCCAACTCAACGAAAAGAAAACACCTCTTCATTAGATGCAAGAAGGAAATGCAACAATTGAAAGCTACAACCTGTAAAGTGAAGACCCCTGTTAGAGGAATTATATGGGAAATAAAGCAAGCAGCTCCCGTGTCCTTCCCCATCCCCGCCCCATGCACGGTGGAAATGGAAACAGGAGGCCTCACCCCATGCATGTGAAGCATGTCGATTCCAAAATGCGCCAAGTGCTTGGCCAGATGAGGGTCCAAAACAGGCTCTTCTTCTTGAAAAGAATAAACATCTAGCGGACAAAGGGAAAAGGAGCAGTGGTCAGTCGTCAAGTCACTGAATAGCCAACAGGGATTCTGAGCTCCCACTGTCCACCAGCTTTGGGCCACGTCACTGAACAAAATGAAAACTTTCTGACATGCAGCAAGGGGAAAGATAAATGATAATAAATCATACGGAGGCGTTTTTTGTAAATATACCCACACATCAGTTCTTCTGACATTCTGGAAAGCTTTTTTTTAAGTTTCTGAAACAAGAAAAGAAAAACAAAAAAACAAAGAACAGCATCTAAAGTTAAAGGTATGTAAACATAAACGCCGACCACTCACGTTTCTAAGCAGAACCACAGGGGCATAACTCTGAGCTCAAAAAGAGGGCTGGGTGCCGGAGGAGGGAGTGACGGCCATCCACCGACGGCAGGGGAACCTCGGGGGGACAGAGAGGACACACAGGCCCTCGGGCAGCTTGCTCCATCCAAGACAAAACAAAATCCTGCCCGTGAACCCCAGGTCCTCAAACCTCCCCTCACGCCTCCACCTCCCCCCTGCCCCCGCATCCCTTCCTCCTACCTTCCTGTCCACAGAGCCAGCGAGAGGTCTGTGAGCACTGTGGCACCTCCTGAGTGGGTTCGCCTCATAGCACACATAGAAAATGACCACACTGGGTATTCCAGGGATACTGAGGACTCAGCCATCCCTGCCGGCCCTGCTGCCCCAGGGGTCCACATCCCAGCAGGCTGAGAGACACCAGTGTTGGTAAGCTCTGTGCTGAGGCGGGCGGCCTCTTTCCCAGAACACTAATATCCCACCTGACAAGGAGGCTTCTGACTGAACCTGTCTTCTCAAAGTGGGGGGTATGGACTCAAAGCAGCAGCCTCACCTGGGAGCTCACTGGAAATGCAGAATCTTGGGCCCCGCCCAAGGCCTACTGAATGAGAATCTGCATTTTTAACAAGATCCTTGGGTGCACAGTGAGGTTGGAGGACTGTTTGGTTTTCCAAAACTATCCAGTGTGCTGCCCTATCCATCCTCACACACAGTGTGGCAACAACGACAGAACAGGCATTTCCAAGCCTGTCTTCAGATAAGGAAAAGAGGCTCCTAGAGGGTAGGTGATTTTTGCCTTAAATCCCACAGCTGGCCCAGAACCCAGCTAGTCTGACTCCTGGCCCAATCTTCTTCCCTCTACAGCAGAATATTTATATCTGTACACAGTATATCAGAACACCAGGCGGGTGCAGTGGCTCACATCTGTAATCCCAGCACTTTGGAAGGCCAAAGCAGAAGGACCACTGGAGGCCACAGTGAGCTGTGATGATGCCACTGCACTCTAGCCTGGGGGACAGAGAGGGACCCTGTCTCTAAAAAAACAGGGGGAAAAAAAGAGTGTTTCTAAAGAAGGAAAAAAGAAAAAATATATGTATGTATCAGAACAGGACACCAACAGACTTGGTGAAGAAGCCCCCGAGGCCCTTAAAAGGAATGAAGCCTCAACACCCACGGTTTCTTCACTCTCAGATTTGAAAACCAAAATCTCTAACAAGGAAAATGGATCTGAAGATAACATTCTTCGGAACAATGTAAGACAGACCGTCCAAAGAGATCCCCACGCCTTGGAACATCACCCGGGAAAGAAAAGTAAGGCACAGA
>NW_022443872.1:0-3502 GCF_009761245.1 Sapajus apella
CATATAGAAATTCTTAAGAATTTCTATATGGCTGGAAATATCTCTTGCCAGATTCTCCAAAGAAAGGGTTAGTGAACTGCTACATTCACACAATTGTTTCCCTCTGTAAGTTTAATATACACCGTGACAATCATTCTGCTACATAGCTCCGTTTTTGTTTTAGAGCCAGATATTTCTCATTAAACCCTATACTCCCATTCACTCAGGAATATCCAAACGCAGATTTTTGGAGAAACGTATTTCTAACTCGCAGAATCTAAACATAGATGCAACTTCCGAAGGTGAAAGAACACACAGTGGAGCAGTTTGAAAGAGACGTTTCTCGTATGATTTAGATGCGAACTTAAAGCTAATTCTTTTTTTTTTTTTTTCAATTTAACACTGTATTTAGTGGGCATAATCAGGGAAATATGACAAGAAAAAAAGTAGAAGGACACGGGTTCAGATGGGAGGAATTAACTTTCAATATTCAGATATTACACGATTATCATTTAGACTATGTCAAGTTTAATAAAACAAGTTATTAATTGCTGAATGTGTTAGATCACTGGATATTAGATTAATTAAAAAAAAGTTCATTCTTCCATACTAACTTCAAACAGAAAGTGTAATTTTTTTTTCCATTTATTTAATTGCATTTTAGGTTTTGGGGTACACGTGAAGAACATGCAAGATTGTTGCATAGGTACATACGTGGCAGTGTGATTTGCTGCCTTTCTCCCCATCACCTACATCTGGCATCTCTCCCCTTGCTATCTCTCCCCAATTCCCCACCCCCCACCATCCCTCCCCTATTCCCCCCCAACTGACCCCAGTGTGTAGTGCTCCCCTCCCTGTGTCCATGTGTTCTTATTATTCAACACCCGCCTATGAGTGAGAACATGAGGTGTTTGATCTTCTGCTCTTCTGTCAGTTTGCTGAGAATGATGGTTTCCAGGTTCATCCATGTCCCTACAAAGGACACAAACTCATCATTTTTGGTGGCTGCATAATATTCCATGGTGTATATATGCCACATTTTCCCTGTCCAGTCTATCATCAATGGACATTTGGGTTGGTTCCAGATCTTTGCTGTTGTAAACAGTGCTGCAATGAACATTCATGTGCACATGTCCTTATAGTAGAACGATTTATAATCCTTTGGATATATACCCAGTAATGGGATTGCTGGGTCAAATGGAATTTCTATTTCTAGGTCCTTGAAGAATCGCCACACTGTCTTCCACAATGGTTGAACTAATCTACACTCCCACCAAGGGTGTAAAAGTGTTACTATTTCACCACATCCTCTCCAGCATCTGTTCTCTCTAGATTTTTTAATGATCGCCATTCTAACTGGCATGAGATGGTATCTCAATGTAGTTTTGATTTGCATTTCTCTGATGACCAGTGATGATGAGCATTTTTTCATATGTTTGTTGGCCTCATGTATGTCTTCTTTTGTAAAGTATCTGTTCATATCCTTTGCCCACTTTTGAATGGGCTTGTTTGTTTTTTTCTTGTAAATCTGTTTTAGTTTTTGTAAATTCCGGATATCAGCTCTTTGTCAGATGGGTAAACTGCAAAAATTTTTTTCCCATTCTGTTGGTTGCCAATTCACTCTAATGACTGTTTCTTTGGCTGTGCAGAAGCTGTGGAGTTTGATTAGGTCCCATTTGTCTATTTTGGCTTTTGTTGTCAATGCTTTTGGTGTTTTGGTCATGAAGTCCTTGCCTACGCCTATGTCCTGAATGGTTTTGGCTAGATTTTCTTCTAGGGCTTTTATGGTGATAGGTCTTATGTTTAAGTCTTTAATCCATCTGGAGTTAATTTTAGTGTAAGGTGTCAGGAAATGGTCTAGTTTCTGCTTTCTGCACATGGCTAGCCAGTTTTCCCAACACCATTTATTAAACAGGGGATTCTTTCCCCATTGCTTGTTTTTGTCTGGTTTGTCAAAGATCAGATGGTTGTAGATATGTTGTGTTGCCTCCGAGACCTCTGTCTGTTCCATTGGTCTATATCTCTGTTTTGGTACCAGTACCATGCTGTTTTGATTACTGTAGCCCTGTAGTATAGTTTGAAGTCCGGCAGTGTGATGCCTCCCGCTTTGTTCTTTTTGCTTAGAATTGACTTGGCTATGCGGGCTGTCTTTTGGTTCCATATGAAGTTTAAGGTGGTTTTCTCCAGTTCTGTGTAGAAGGTCATTGGTAGCTTGATGGGGATAGCGTTGAATTTGTAAATTACTTTGGGCAGTATGGCCATTTTCATGATATTGATTCTTCCTAACCATGAACATGGAATGTTTCTCCATCTGTTTGTGTCCTCTCTTATTTCGTTGAGCAGTGGCTTGTTGTTCTCCTTGAAGAGGTCTTTACGTTCCTTGTTAGGTGTATTCCTAGGTATTTTATTCTCTTTGTGGCAATTGTGAATGGCAGTTCGTTCTTGATTTGGCTCTCTTTAAGTCTGTTATTGGTGTATAGGAATGCATGTGATTTTTGCACATTGATTTTGTATCCTGAGACTTTGCTGAACTTGCTTATCAGTTTCAGGAGATTTTGGGCTGAGATGATGGGGCCTTCTAGATATACAATCATGTCGTCTGCAAATAGAGACAATTTGACATCCTCCTTTCCTATTTGAATATCCTTTATTTCTTTTTCTTGCCTGATTGCTCTGGTTAGAACTTCCAGTACTATATCGAATAGGAGTGGTGAGAGAGGGCATCCTTGCCTAATGCCAGATTTCAAGAGGAATGTTTCCATTTTTTGCCCATTCAGTATGATATTGGCTGTTGGTTTGTCGTAAATAGCTTTTATTATTTTGAGATACGTTCCATCAATACCTAGATTATTGAGGGTTTTTAGCATAAAGGGCTGTTGAATTTTGTCAAAGGCCTTCTCTGCATCAATTGAGATAATCATGTAGTTTTTGTCTTTGGTTCTGTTTATCTGGTGAATTACGTTTAAAGACTTGTGTACGATGAACCAGCCTTGCATCCCTGGGATGAAGCCTACTTGATCATGGTGGATAAGCTTTTTGATGTACTTAAAGCTAATTCTTAAGAATCTGTATATGTCTGGAAATATCTCTTTCCAGATTCTCCAAAGAAAGGGTTAGTGAACTGCTACATTCACAGAATTGTTTAACTCTGTAATTTTAATATACACCTTGACAATCATTCTGCTACATAGCTCCGTTTTTGTTTTAGAGCCAGATATTTCTCATTAAACCCTCTATTCCCATTCACTCAGGAATATCCAAACACAGTTTTTGGAGAAAGGTGTTTCTAACTCACAGAATCTAAACATGGATGCAACTTCCGAAGGTGAACGAGAACACAGTGGAGCAGTTTGAAAGAGACTTTTCTCGTATGATTTAGATGCGATCTTATAGCAAATTCTGAAGAGTCTGTATATGGCTGGAAATATCTCTTTCCAGATTATCCAAAGAAAGGGTTAGTGAACTGCTACATTTACAAAATTGTTTAACTCTGTAAGTTTAATATACACTTTGACAATCATTC
>NW_022443873.1:0-3502 GCF_009761245.1 Sapajus apella
CGCCCTCTGGAACTCCAGGATGCTGGCTGGACCTAAAGGGGCAGGGCAGAGCTGCATGCCCGGGTCTGTGTGGGGGCACTTACGCCCTCTGGGACTCTGGGATGCTGGCTGGACCTGGACGGGCAGGGCGGGGCTATATGCCCGGGTCTGCATGGGGGATGCTTATACTCTCTGGAACTCCAGGATGCTGGCTGGACCTAGACGGGCAGGGCGGGGCTGCGTGCCCGGGTCTGCGTGGGGACACTTACGCTCTCTGGAACTCCGGGATGCTGAAGATGGCCTGCATGACGGAGCTCAGGTAGCAGCTGTTGCCCAGGTTCTTCAGCCCCGTGTAGCCGGGGCCGTACATCGGCTTCAGCTTCGTGCCTGACTCCTGGATCACCTCCCACTCACTGACCCTCGGCTTGATCTCATTGTCCTGGAGCCTGTTCTCTGCCTGAGACAAAGTCATCAGCAAGAAACAACCTTCAAAGTGATTCCCATGCAAAGGTCATGTCCCATTAATTATTTCTAATATCATAGGATGTTTCTGCCATTATTTCCTATTACATAGAGAAATAAACAATGTAAATAAAAAAGGCTGAGAGACGGTGATGGCACAACAGTGAATGTACGTCATGCCAGGAACACCATGGTTAGAAACGGTTAAAACGGCAGGCTTCAGATTATATATATTTTACCACAATTTCAAAACACACATGAAAGAGATTTTAAAGAGAGGCTGGGTACAGTGGCTCATACCTGTAATCCCAGCACTTTGGGAGGCCGAGGCAGGCAGATCACCTGAGGTCAAGAGTTCGAGACCAGCCTGGCCAACATGGAGAAACCCTGTCTCTACTAAAAATGCAAAAATTAGCTGGGCGTGGTGGAAGGCGCCTGAAGTCCCAGCTACTCGAGAGACTGAGGCAGGAGAATCACTTGAACCCAGGAGGCAGAGGTTGCAGTGAGCTGAAATTGTGCCACTGCACTGCAGCCTGGGTGACAAGAATGAAAGTCCATCTCAAAAAAAAAAAAAACAGATTTTAAAGAGAGAAAGACTGAAAGGGAAAGAGATAAGAGGAGGATGAAGAACAAATAGGAATCAAAAAAGAAGCAAGTGGACTAAATTCAAGGGAGTATTCAATGCAACACAGCAAAGGAAAAGGCCAGGCAGCCGGAGAGGATATGGAATAAACCCCGAGACTTGAGACGAGCGCCTTCAAAGAGGAGGGAGTGTGAGGAAGGCAGAGAAAAGCAGAAATGAGTGACAAAGTGGAGACAAAGACGGCAGCAAGGTGAAGAGAGGGGGGCAGCCTGGAAGGAGAGGGCTACACGAATGCACGTTTAAATCCTTAAGGGGAAAACGACTCCCCAGTCACGACATCTACTGGAAAACGCAACGTGAAAGGAAGGAGCGCGTCTCCACCAACGGTCATGTGCTGGCTTATTCACTGTCCCTAGGAGCCTTGCTTCCCTTCCTGAAATTAATTAAAGCGATGTTGGTCACAGATAATTTTAAAGGTCACCTCCCCACACCATCTGCCTTTCGTGAACAATGAACGATTCACGCAACTACCCATCAAAGGAGGCTGATTTTGCAAGTCAACTCCAACTCAACGAAAAGAAAACACCTCTTCATTAGATGCAAGAAGGAAATGCAACAATTGAAAGCTACAACCTGTAAAGTGAAGACCCCTGTTAGAGGAATTATATGGGAAATAAAGCAAGCAGCTCCCGTGTCCTTCCCCATCCCCGCCCCATGCACGGTGGAAATGGAAACAGGAGGCCTCACCCCATGCATGTGAAGCATGTCGATTCCAAAATGCGCCAAGTGCTTGGCCAGATGAGGGTCCAAAACAGGCTCTTCTTCTTGAAAAGAATAAACATCTAGCGGACAAAGGGAAAAGGAGCAGTGGTCAGTCGTCAAGTCACTGAATAGCCAACAGGGATTCTGAGCTCCCACTGTCCACCAGCTTTGGGCCACGTCACTGAACAAAATGAAAACTTTCTGACATGCAGCAAGGGGAAAGATAAATGATAATAAATCATACGGAGGCGTTTTTTGTAAATATACCCACACATCAGTTCTTCTGACATTCTGGAAAGCTTTTTTTTAAGTTTCTGAAACAAGAAAAGAAAAACAAAAAAACAAAGAACAGCATCTAAAGTTAAAGGTATGTAAACATAAACGCCGACCACTCACGTTTCTAAGCAGAACCACAGGGGCATAACTCTGAGCTCAAAAAGAGGGCTGGGTGCCGGAGGAGGGAGTGACGGCCATCCACCGACGGCAGGGGAACCTCGGGGGGACAGAGAGGACACACAGGCCCTCGGGCAGCTTGCTCCATCCAAGACAAAACAAAATCCTGCCCGTGAACCCCAGGTCCTCAAACCTCCCCTCACGCCTCCACCTCCCCCCTGCCCCCGCATCCCTTCCTCCTACCTTCCTGTCCACAGAGCCAGCGAGAGGTCTGTGAGCACTGTGGCACCTCCTGAGTGGGTTCGCCTCATAGCACACATAGAAAATGACCACACTGGGTATTCCAGGGATACTGAGGACTCAGCCATCCCTGCCGGCCCTGCTGCCCCAGGGGTCCACATCCCAGCAGGCTGAGAGACACCAGTGTTGGTAAGCTCTGTGCTGAGGCGGGCGGCCTCTTTCCCAGAACACTAATATCCCACCTGACAAGGAGGCTTCTGACTGAACCTGTCTTCTCAAAGTGGGGGGTATGGACTCAAAGCAGCAGCCTCACCTGGGAGCTCACTGGAAATGCAGAATCTTGGGCCCCGCCCAAGGCCTACTGAATGAGAATCTGCATTTTTAACAAGATCCTTGGGTGCACAGTGAGGTTGGAGGACTGTTTGGTTTTCCAAAACTATCCAGTGTGCTGCCCTATCCATCCTCACACACAGTGTGGCAACAACGACAGAACAGGCATTTCCAAGCCTGTCTTCAGATAAGGAAAAGAGGCTCCTAGAGGGTAGGTGATTTTTGCCTTAAATCCCACAGCTGGCCCAGAACCCAGCTAGTCTGACTCCTGGCCCAATCTTCTTCCCTCTACAGCAGAATATTTATATCTGTACACAGTATATCAGAACACCAGGCGGGTGCAGTGGCTCACATCTGTAATCCCAGCACTTTGGAAGGCCAAAGCAGAAGGATCACTGGAGGCCACAGTGAGCTGTGATGATGCCACTGCACTCTAGCCTGGGGGACAGAGAGGGACCCTGTCTCTAAAAAAACAGGGGGAAAAAAAGAGTGTTTCTAAAGAAGGAAAAAAGAAAAAATATATGTATGTATCAGAACAGGACACCAACAGACTTGGTGAAGAAGCCCCCGAGGCCCTTAAAAGGAATGAAGCCTCAACACCCACGGTTTCTTCACTCTCAGATTTGAAAACCAAAATCTCTAACAAGGAAAATGGATCTGAAGATAACATTCTTCGGAACAATGTAAGACAGACCGTCCAAAGAGTTCCCCACGCCTTGGAACATCACCCGGGAAAGAAAAGTAAGGCACAGA
>NW_022443874.1:0-3502 GCF_009761245.1 Sapajus apella
ACGTTTCTTCTAAAAGCTGCGTTTGGATATTCCAGAGTGAATGAGACAGTAAGCTGTAATGAGAAATATCTTGCTCTAAAACAAAAACGCAGCTATCTAGCAGAATGGTTGTCAAGCTGTACAATCAACTTACAGAGTTAAACTGATGTGTGTATGCAGCAGTTCAGAAATCATTTCTTTGGAGAATCTGGAAACAGATATTTCCAGACATATGCAGACATATGAGAAGTAGCAGTAAGACTGCATTTAAAACACAGAAGAAACGTCTGTTTCAAACGTCTCCGCTTTGTGTTCCTTCACCTTAGGAAGTTGCATCTCTGTTTAGATTCAGTAAGTTAGAAACACTTTTCTGAAAGCTGTGTTTGCATATTCAAGAGTGAATGAGATTGTAGGATGTGATGAGTAATATCTTGCTCTAAAACAAAAAGGCATCTATCTAGCACAATGGTTGTCTAGCTGTAGAATCAACTTACAGAGATAAACTGATGTGTGTGTTCCGCTGCTCAGAAATCCTTTCTTTGGAGAAACTGGGAACATATATTTACAGCCATATACAGGTATAAGTGAACTGGGAGTAACACTGCGTTTAAAACACAAGAGAATCTTCTATTTCAAACTGCTCTGCCTTGAATTCGTTCACTTTACGAAGTTTCATCTATGTTTAGTTTCAGCCAGTTAGAAACACCTTTCTTCTAAAAGCTGCGTTTGGATATTCTAGAGTGACTGAGACTGTAGGCTGTAATGAGAAATATCTTGCTCTAAAACAAAAACGCAGCTATCTAGCAGAATTGTTGTTAAGCTGCTGAATCAACTTACACAGATAAACTGATATGTGTGGCCAGCAGTTCAGAAATCCTGTCTACTGGAGAATGTGGAAACAGATATTTCCAGCCTTATAAACGCATATAAGAACAAGCAGTAAGACTGCATTTAAAACAAAGGAGAAACGTATAGTTCAAACTTCTCTGCTTTGTGTTCACTCACCTTAGGAAGTTGCATCTTTGTTTAGATTCAGCGAGTTAGAAACACGTTTCTTCTAAAAGGAGCGTTTGGATATTCCAGAGTGAATGAGACTGTAGACTGTAATGAGAAATTCATTGTTCTAAAACAAAAACGCAACTATCTAGTGGAATGGTTTTCAAACTGTACAATCATCTTACAGAGTTAAACTGATGTATGTGTGCCATAGTTCAGAAATCTTTTCTTTGGAGATTCTGGAAACAGATATTTCCAGCAATATACAGACATATAAGAACTGGCAGCAAGACAGCGTTTAAAACACAGGAGAAACGTGTAGTTCAAACTGCTCTGCTTTGTGTTCGTTCACCTTAGGAAGTTGCATCTATGTCTACATTCAGCGAGTTAGAGACACGTTTCTTCAAAAACCTACGTTTGTATATTCCAGTATGAATGAGACTGTAGACTGTAATGAGAAATACGTTGTTCTAAAACCAAAATGCAACTATCTAGCAGAATGGTTGTCAAGCCGTGCAATCAACTTACAGAGTTAAACTGATGTGTGTCTGCAGCAGTTCAGAAATCTTTTCTTTAGAGAATCTGGAAAAAGTTATTTCCAGCCATATACAGGCATATGAGAAATAGCAGTAAGACTGCGTTTAAAACACAGGACAAACGTATATTTCAAACTGCTCTTCATTTTGTTCGTTCACCTTAGGACGTTGCATCTATGTTTAGATTCAGTGAGTTACAAACACGTTTCTTCAAAAAGCTGCGTTTTGATATTGAAGAGTGAATGAGACTGAAGGATGTAATCAGACATATCTTGCTCTAAAAAAAAAAACGCAGCTATCTAGCAGAATGGTTGTCAAGCTGTACAATCAACTTACAGACTTAATCTGATGTGTGTGTGCAGCAGTTCAGAAATCCTTTCTTTGGAGAACCTGGAATCAGATGTTTAAAGAAATATACAGGAATAGAAGAAGTAGGAGTAAGACTGCCTTTGAAACACAGGAGAAACGTCTAGTTCAAACTGCTCTGCTTTGTGTTCGTTCACCTTTGGAAGATGCATCTATGTTTAGATTCAGCGAGTTCGAAACTCCTTTCTTCTAAAAGCTGCGTTTAGATATTCCTGAGTGAATGAGACTGTAGGGTGTAATGAGAAATATCTTGCTCGAAAAAAAAAAGTACATCTATCTAACAGACTGGTTGTCTAGCTGTACAATCAACTTACAGAGTTAAACTGATGTGTGTGTGAAGAGGTTCTGAAATCTTTTCTTTGGGGAATCTGCAAACACATTTTTCCAGCCTTATACAGGCATGTAAGAACTAGCAGTAAGTCACAGTTTAAAATACAGGAGAAACGTCTAGTTCAAACTGCTCTGCTTTGTGTTCTTTCACCTTAGGGAGTTGCATCTATGTTTAGATTCAGCGAGTTAGACACACGTTTCTTCAAAAAGCTGCTTTTGGATATTCCAGAGTGAATGAAACTATATTCTGCAATGAGAAATATCTTCGTCTAAAACAAAAACGCAGCTATCTAGCAGAATGATTGTTAAGCAGTAGAATCAACTTACAGAGTTAAACGGATATGTGTGGGCAGCAGTTCAGAAATCCTTTCTTTGTAGAATCTGGAAACAGATATTTCCAGATATACAGGCCTATAAGACGTAGCAGTCAGACTGCGTTTAAAACACAGGAAAAACGTGTATTTCAAACAGCTCTGCTTTGTGTTTTTTCACCTTACGAAGTTGCATCTATGTTTAGATTCAGCGAGTTAGAAACACGTTTCTTCTAAAAGCTGCGTTTGGATATTCCAGAGTGAATGAGAGTATACGCTTCAATGAGAAGTATCTTACTCTAAAACAAAAACGCAGCTATCTAGCAGAATGATTGTTAAGCAGTAGATTCAACGTACAGAGTTAAACCGATCTGTGTGTACAGCAGTTCATAAATCCTTTCTTTGTAGAATCTGGAAACAGATATTTCCAGATATACTGGCATATAAGACGTAGAAGTACGACTTTGTTTAAAACACAGGAGAAACGTGTTGTTCAAACTGCTCTGGTTTGAGTTCATTCACCTTAGGAAGTTGCATCTATGTTTAGATTCAGCGAGTTAGAAAAACGTTTCTTCTAAAAGCTGCGTTTGGATATTCCAGAGTGACTGAGACTAAAGGCTGTAATGAAAATTATCTTGTTCTACAACAAAAACGCAGCTATATGGCAGAATGGTTGTCAAGCTGTACAATCAGCTTACAGAGTTAAACAGATGTGTATGTGCAGCAGTTCAGAAATCCTTTCTTTGGAGAATCTGGAAACAGATATTTAAAGCCATATAAAGGCTTATAAGATCTAGCAGTAAGACTGCGTATAAAACACAGGAGAAACGTGTATTTGAAACTGCTCTGCTTTATGTTCGTGCACCTTAGGAAGTTGCATCTATGTTTATATTCAGCGTGTTATAAACAAGTTTCTTCTAAAAGCTGCGTTTGTATGTTCCAGAGTGAATGAGACGGTAAGCTGTAATGAGAAATATCTTGCTC
>NW_022443875.1:0-3501 GCF_009761245.1 Sapajus apella
AAAAAATCTGGAGACAACAGATGCTGGAGAGGATGTGGAGAAATAGGAACACTTTTGCACTGTTGGTGGGAGTGTAAATTAGTTCAACCATTGTGGAAGACAGTGTGGCGATTCCTCAAGGACATAGAAATAGAAATTCCATTTGACCCAGCAATCCCATTACTGGGTATATATCCAAAGGATTACAAATCGTTCTACTATAAGGACACGTGTACACGAATGTTCATTGCAGCACTGTTTACAATAGCAAAGACCTGGAACCAACCCAAATGCCCATCGACGATAGACTGGATAGGGAAAATGTGGCACATATACACCATGGAATATTATGCAGCCATCAAAAACGATGAGTTTGGCTCCTTTGTAGGGACATGGATGAACCTGGAAACCATCATTCTCAGCAAACTGACAGAAGACCAGAAGATCAAACACCGCATGTTCTCACTCATAGGCGGGTGTTAAACAATGAGAACACATGGACACAGGGAGGGGAGCACTACACACTGGGGTCAGTTGGGGGGAAATAGGAGAGGGACGGTGGGGGGTGGGAAGCTGGGGAGAGATAGCAAGGGGAGAAATGCCAGATGTAGGTGATGGGGAGGAAGGCAGCAAATCACACTGCCAAGTGTGTTCCTATGCAACAATTTTGCATGTTCTTCACATGTACCCCAAAACCTAAAATGCAATAAAATAAATAAATGGGAAAAAAAAGAGCTATCAGTAAGACTGCGTTTAAAACAAATTAGAAATGTCTTATTCAAACTGCTCTGCTTTGTGTTCGTTCACCTAAGGAAGTTGCATCTATGTTTAGATTCAGCGAGTTAGAAAAACGTTTCTTCTAAAAGCTGCCTTTGGATATTCCAGAGTGACTGAGACTATAGGCTGTAATCAGAAATGTCTTGTTCTAAAACAAAAACGTAGCTATCTAGCAGAATGGTTCTTAAGCTGTAGAATCAAGTTACAGTGTTAAACTGATGAGTGTTTGCAGCAGTTCAGAAATCCTTTCTTTGGAGAATCTGGAAACACATAATTCCAGCCATATACAGGCATATAAGACCCAGCAGTAAGACTGCCTAAAAACACAGAACAAACGTCAAGTTCAAACTGCTCTGCTTTGTGTTCGTTTACTTTAGAACGCTGCATCTATGTTTGGATTCAGCAAGTTAGAAAAATGTTTCTTCTAAAAGCTACGTTTGGATATTCTAGAGTGAATGAGACTATAGGGTGTAATGAGAAATATCTTGCTCTAAAACAAAAACGCAGTTATCTAGCAGCATTGTTCTTAAGCTGTAGAATCAACTTACAGAGTTAAAATGATATTTGTGTACAGCAGTTCAGAAATCCTTTCTTTGGAGAATATGGAAACAGATTTTTCCAGCCATTTACAGGCATGTGAGAACTAGCAGTAAGACTGCGTTTAAAACACAGGAGAAAAGTCTTGTTCAAACTGCTCTGCTTTGTGTTCTATCACCTTAGGAAGTTATATCTCTGTTTAGATTCAGAGAGTTAGAAACACGTTTTTTCTAAAACCAGCGAATGGATATTCGAGAGTGAATGAGACTATAGTCTGTAATGAGAAATACCTTGCTCTAAAACAAGAAAACAGCTACCTAGTGTAATTGTCGTCAAGATGTACAATCAACTTACGCAGTTCAACTGATGTGTGTGTGCAGCAGTTCAGAAATCCTTTCTTTGGAGAATCTGGAAACAGATATTTCGAGCCATATACAGGCATATAAGAAATAGCAGTAAGGCTGCGTTTAAAACCCAGGAGAAATGTCTAGTTCAACTGCTCTGCTTTGTGTTCACTCAGATTAGGAAGTTGGATCTCTGTTTAGATTCAGAGAGTTACAAACACGTTTCTTCTAAAAGCTGCGTTTGGATATTCCAGAGTGACTGAGAGTATAGGTTGTAATAAGAAACATCTTGCTCTAAAACAAAAACGCAGCTATCTAGCAGAATGGTTGTTAAGCGGTAGAATCAACTTACAGAGATAAACTGATGTGGGTGTGCATCAGTTCAGAAATCCTTTCTTTGGAGAATCTGGAAACAGATATTTCCAGTCATATACAGGCATATGAAAACTAGCAGTAAGACTGCTTTTAAAACACAGGAGAAACGACTATTTCAAACTGCTCTGCTTTGTGTTCGTTCACCTTAGGAAGTGCATCTATGTTTAGATTCAGCGAGTTAGAAACACGTTTCTTCCAAAAGCTGTGTTTGGATATTAAGGAGTGAATGCAACTGAAGGCTGTAATGAGAAATATCTTGCTCTAAAACAAAAAGACAGCTATCTAACAGAATGGTTGTCAAGCTGTACAATCAACTTACAGAGTTAAACTGATGTGTGTGTGCAGCAGTTAAGAAATCATTTCTTTGGAGAATCAGGAAACAGATATTTCCATCCATATATAGGCATATAAGAACTAGCAGTAAGACTGCATTTAAAACCCAGGGGAAACGTCTGTTTCAAACTGCTCTGCTTTGTGTTCGTTCACCTTAGGAAGTTGCATGTATGTTTATATTCAGCGAGTTAGAAACACTTTTCTTCTAAAAGCTGCGTTTGGATATTCCAAAGTGAATGAGGCTATAGGCTGTAATGAGAAATATCTTGTTCTAAAACAAAAACGTCGCTATCTAGCAGAATGTTTGTCAAGGTGTTCAATAAACTTACAGAGTTAAACTGTTGTGTGTGTGTGTGGCAGTTGTGAAATCCTTTCTTTGGAGAATCTGGAAACAGATATTTCCAGCCATATACAGGCATATGAGAACTAGCAGTAACACTGCGTTTAAATCACAGGAGAAACGTCTAGTTCAAAATGCTCTGATTTGGGTTCTCTCACTTGACTATAGGCTGTAATTAGAAATATCTTGTTGTAAAACAAAAAAGCTGCTATCTAGCAGAATGGTTGTTAAGCTGTAGCATCAACTTACAGAGTTAAACTGATATGTGTTTGCAGCAGTTAAGAAATCTTTTCTTTGGAGAATCTGGAAACAGGTATTTCCAGCCATATACAAGCATATGAGAACTATAAGTAAGACTGTGTTTAAAACCCAGGAGAAACGCCTATTACAAACTTCTCTGCTTTGTGTTCGTTCACCTTAGGAAGTTGCATCTATGTTTAGATTCAGCGAGTTAGAAACACGTATCTTCTAAAAGCTGCGTTTGGATATTCCAGACTGACTGAGACTATAGTCTGTAATGAGAAATATCTTGCTCTAAAACAAAAACGCAGCTATATAGCAGAATGGTTGTTAAGCTGTAGAACCAACTTACAGAGTTAAACTGATGTGTGTGCGCAGCAGTTCAGAAATCCTTTCTTTGGAGAATCTGGAAACAGATATTTCCAGGCATATACAGGCATATAAGAACTAGCAGTAAGTCTGCGTTTAAAACATAGGAGAAACGTCTAGTTCAAACAACCCTACTTTGTCTTCGCTCACCTTAGGAAGTTGCATCTATGTTTAGATTCAGCGAGTTAGAAACACGTATCTTCTAAA
>NW_022443876.1:0-3501 GCF_009761245.1 Sapajus apella
TGGTTGAAGTCATTCTCCTGCCTCAGCTTCCTAAGTAGCTGAGATTACAGGTATGCACCACCACACCCACCTAATTTTGTATTTTTAGTACAGACAGGGTTTCTCCATGTTGGTTATGCTGGTCTTGAACTCCTGACCTCAGATGATCCACCTGCCTCAGCCTCCCAAAGTGCTGGGATTACAGGCATGAGTCAGGTGGCTTCAAACTTTCTTATTTATTTGAGACAGAATTTTGCTCTTGTCCAGACTAGAGTGCAATGGTGTCATCTCAGCTCACCGAAGCCTCCATCTCCTGGGTTCAAGCAATTCTCCTGCCTCAGCCTCCCGAGTAGCTGGGATTACAGGCATGCACCACCAAGCCCACCCATCTAATTCTGTATTTTTAGTAGAGACGGGGTTTCTCCATGTTGGTCAAGCTGGTCTTGAACTCCCGACCTCAGGTGATCAGCTGCCTCGGTCTCCCTAAGTTCTGGCATTACAAGCATGAGCCACCACACCCAGCCTGGGCTCAAACTTTCTTGAGTCACATCCTTTAGTAGTACTGCTACATGGCAATCACTACTCAAAAGAAACTAACTTGAGGTGTCCAATAATCAGCTTTCATTTGTCTCTTTCAGCGTGACAAAATAAAAACTTTCAAAGGTTTGTCTACCTACTTCCAAAAGAAATTTAGTCTGTATATGTATATATATGTGATTATATATGTACATATACATATGTGATTTTGATCAGCCTTATTTCCAAAATAAGTTAACCTGTAAATTCATTTATTAAATGAGTATTTTATAAACTACTTGATTTTTGCAAGTAGTTTATAAGCAGGCTGATCAAACCGAACAAATTTCTTAAAATAATTTCACTGTATAGATAGCAAGTAAGTTATGTACTCTTATTAGCACATCTTATTTTTACCTTTCCTTTAACAAGCATCTAAGTCAAACGGTTTTATGTCCACAGCTACACACTAAAACAACACTTTCAGTCACAACATATTAAACTGAAATTTAAACTATGAAGAGCTCCAGTTACCTTTAGTTTTACATGTACTTATACATACTTTTAATATACTTCTTGATGTTTTATGATGCATAAACACACAGCTCTTGCAGGATATATAACTATGAGAATATTTAGAGCGCATGCTTATTAAATGGTTCAAAACTTTTTTTTTAAAAAAAGTCAATTTTAAGAACCTAAGCATACAGTAAAGTACTCCTTTCATGCCCCAATGTTAAAAGGTCCATTTATCTTAGACTACTTGTATAGGGCTGTTGGGGCCCCCAGAGGCTTGTGGGGGTGTCCCTTATCCTGTGTTGAGGTGCAGGATCCAAGAAGAGACAGGACACTAAAGAACTGGTGAAGAGCATCTGGACTTGCGGGGGGGGCACGCCACTTGTGAGTGGAGATCAATGATGGCCCCAAATGCCCAAGAGCATGTGTATTTATTAGGTATAAGCAGGGGGCAGGGTCATGAGTGAAGTCATCATCTACAGGCTTAGTGATAGGGCATACATAATCACGTGAGTCACAAGCCAGGCCGCCACCCCATTATGTCACCTGCACAAAGGGGTGGGCTGTGTGTAGCAGGGGGCAGTGCCATGCACAGTAGTAGAGGGTCGTGTGCAGAAAAGGGGTCCACCCCATTAGGTCACCGAGGCAAGGAGGTGGGCTGTGTGCAACAGATGTCACGCACAACACTTCTTACCGCAGGGGCCGGAGACTTCAAAGGATTTCTAATAGAAGGATATTGTAAGCCAAGGCAGTGGGAGCTGACAGACTTGTGCTCTTCTCTTAAGATATTTACGGGAGGATGATTTGAGCTAGCACAGAGGGGAGAAAAGACTGACAAGGTGGACAGCCACCGTGACTGGTCACACCTGGGGGGTTCTCCTCCCTCAGTTACTTACAGGATCTCAGGCCTGAGGCCTACTTTCCACAGGAACTGGATGCAAGATACTACAATTCCTTTATCAGGTGGAGAGGCTCTTGCTCCAAGCCTGCCGTACAGCGTATGCCCTTTCAGGCAGGGACACCACCGCCTGGGTCTTTGGTTATTGTCTTTACAGCTTCTGTTCTGTGACTGCTCTAGGCATTCCTCCTACTACAAACTAGTATGTGGTTATACAGAAGGATGATATAAATCAGCACTAAATGTGTCAGTACAGCTCCGACTACAATACCTATATGATTATATACAAAGATGATATAGGACTAAGTAGATATAAGCATTAAGCATGATTATATAAACTAAATATATATAAGCAGTAAGTTATACCTCAAGCACTAATTCTGTGAACTAATATATGATTATATATGCAGGATTATATAAAGGAAACAGCTGAACAAAAACACTATAAACTAAGATATTCTTCAGGCACTGCTTGTGCCTGGGGTCTGGGCAGTTCTCCTTCCTTGGTGCCCATGTGGGTGTTACCCACATACTTGTTTCAAAAAAAAAAAAAATCTAAAATTGGTAATAATTCTGCTTAAATTCCATATTAACCTCAGATCAAAAGTTATTTTTAGTTCTTGTTTCCTAAATACTTGAAATGTGCTGCTGCATAATATTTTCCTTATTTATTCAATCAACTAACTTCAGGTGGAAGGTACTTAAGTGTTTAAAAGTCCTTTCCCAAAGTGGAAATAACAAAAAAATTTTGCATAAAAGACACTCTATGTTTCTCAAAGGGTATCTGAGAGTCTAATCAGCCTATTATCTTGGTTCGGAATAACCACTAACAACAAATGTGAGCTTTTTGTCACAACTATGTAGTTTCCTCTGTAAGCTAATACCTACATTTTAAATGCATTTTCAAAATGTCTCATTTGGCCATGTGATGATTATTTCCCCTGTAAAAAGCTACAGGATTTTGGTTTAAGAGCAAATGAGATAGAGTATCTGGTCCATGAGAAGGCTAAGTGGAAAGATTCGAACCCTGAAGTTTGTAACCAACAACAGGACAAACTCCAATGCTACCTTGTTCAAGTAATCAACAATATGTGAGTGGAAACAAACTAGTGACCTATACATTTCTGTCTACATACCAATTTACCAATCAACAGGAGGGGAAAAAAATTGCTCAAATGTGACTACTGTTAACAAACATCTAAATATTAGACATAGTCTCTATTAAAATCGTAACCTAAAAATTCTGAAATCATTCCTTCAACTTCTAGTATGTTTTTAATCCCCCCCAAACAAACCCAAAAAACAAAAAACAGCAGCCATCTTTGAAATGTAAATTCCTCCTTTTTTCAAAGTCACTTGCCTAGGAAAATTTAATGCATTAAAATAAAATGTAACAGACAAACCAATTAGAACATTAAAAAAAAAACAACTAAAATGATCAGTAACACAAACCAATTGCTCAAGTTCAGCAAAGCGTGTATTTTTAACCTCTTGTGGGTTTCCTATTACACTAATAAGCAACAACGTTTAATAGTCATCCCAGTGCCTTCACGTGCGCCGCCTCGGTCTCCTCCGGCCAATCCAGCCTCCCC
>NW_022443877.1:0-3501 GCF_009761245.1 Sapajus apella
TCCAAAGTGCTGGGATTACAGTTGTGAGCCACCACACCAGGCCCCACGAAGGGTGAGCCTTCCCTGACTGCTGGGCTACATTGGCATGGACTCGAGTATTGGGGCCTGCAGGAAATGCCCCGCTCCTGGCTGCTCTGCCTTGATCCTAGAGTTCTGGGATGTCCCTGTCCCCTAGGGCCCGGCACCCCCACCCTGTTCAGCCCTGCCACCTAGATCTGCTGTTAAGGCTGCCATCACACCTGTCTCTGCCCTGTGGCTGTCCCTGGGGAACTCACACCTCTGTCCATTCCACCATGGTCCTGATGAGCTCCTAGAAGAGACCCAAGAGCATGGAGCAGGTTTGCAGCATCTACAGCCTGAGGTCCGTAAACACCTGTGTGAGGAGGTGGTGGTGCTCAGGGAGGCCAACTTGCTGCTTCCCTAGGTAGCCAGGACCCTGCTGAGCTCTAACTGCCCTCTGGGCTCCCCAAGGTTGGGACAGCATGGAGCAGCAGGCTGCAGGAACTAGACGCCCCTGATCATTCCTGCTGTGTCCTGTGTGCAGTTTGCCTGCGGTTTTGCCAATAAGCTGAACTCCTGGAGATGAAGGGAGGCGCAGGGTCACAGTTTACATGCCCACAGGGGTCAACCCTTTGGGCATATAGACTGTGCCAACATTAGCCCTGTCCACCTCCCTCCCTACCCCAGGGCTCTGGGTCCTGCCCAAATCCCTCGCCATTTCTGCTGAGACCTTTTTTTTTTTAAAAACAGTTTTTTGTAGCTATAGAATCTCACTGTATTGCCCAAGCTGGTCTCAAACTCTTGGCCTCAAGTGAAACTCCCACCTCAGCCTCCCAAAGTGCTAGGATTATAGGCATGAGCCGCTGCTTCTGGCCCATGTCCTGAGGTCTCCGCTGCTGTCTGCCAATGGCAAAGTCAACAAAATGATGATGCTAATGCTCAAAGTGGCCCAGGGCCAGGTGGAGAAGGGTGTCCAGGGAAGAGATGGGGCTGCAGGGGTCTTACCTTCAGGTGGCGCTCATTGGCTGTCCTCATCATTGGGGTTGAGTCTGAAGGTACTCTGGGCCCACACCTTAGTCACCTATAGTGGGGTGGCGGCAACGCTGGGGGTCAGGTGAACAGGTATCAGCAGCCAGGAGAGCCCCTGCCCTGGTCCCACCCTATCCCTCATGGCTGACTGTCACTGTCCAGTAGCTAAGTCCTGGAAGCCCACCCTGGGAGGGGGCATCTTGGGCCCAGCACACCTTCACCCATGAGCCACGGGGGACACAGGGTCATTAAAGGATGGAGAGAGATGGTCATCAAGGCATACAGTTAAGCAGGATTAGGATATATAATTAGTTCAATGTGAAACCACAGACAGATAACACTGCTATTTGCTCAGCCTGGGGGCACATGAAGGGGCCTCAGGTGGAGCTTGGGCCACGGGAGTGCCTCCTAAGCTGCCTGTTCCTTGAGCATGATGTGTACCAAGGGGAGATGGAGTGAGGGCAGCGCTGTGGGGAAGGGACAGGATTGCCAACCTGAGCTGTGTGACCTTAGACCAGACCCCTCTTCTCCAAGTGAGGCCAGCCAAACAGGTGATTTTGGAAGCCAGTGCCTGACAGCCTGGATTTTAGCTTCATGGGTGGATGGGAACCTGTGAGGGTTTAGAGATGCTGGGAGAACCTTTTCCTGGGAGAGTTTTCCAAACAGAGCCACCCTGGGCCCGACTGAGAAAGGATCCTACCGGAAGCCTTTACCACTGTCTTTCTCCATGCCAGTCATGATGGTGTCATGAACGTAGGTGGTGGGTGTCGTGTACAGAAGCACAGACCGCTGCAGTCCTGCCAAGTTGAAGAAGTCAAAGTCTGTGTTCTGGACAAAGTAACCCTTGGGATATCTAGGGTGGGAGAATTGTGGTTCGCTGGGTCCTTGCCCTGGGTCCTTTGGCCTCAGCTGGAATGTCTCCACAGCCTCCCCAGATCCAGGGCCTCCAATCTTCAAAGGCCACCCTATCCCTAGCAGGAAGACCACAGGGTGGAGCGGGAAGGTGGGTACAGGCAGTGGAGGCAGGATGGTATCCACTTGGATGTGTCGGTCATGTAGCAGATGGTCCCTGGTGGTAGGGGGAAGGGGGTGAGTGTGTTGTTGATGGTGATAGTGACATGGAGGTGGGAGGGCAGGGTCCCCACCTGGACCAGGCTGCTGATGTTGGCCTTGAAGGGGAGGTAACCCTCCTCATGCTCTAGCACATCGACCCCGTTCACCCACTGCAGACACGGAGATATGGGGATGGGGTGGCAGGTCAGGGCATGAGGAGAGGCCCTGCTATGGGGCACTCACTCACATAACCTGCAGCATAGGGCTCAGAGGCCTGCCAGCCACATGGGAAGAATAGCCTCCCAACAGGGTAGATCAGACCACCTATCCCTGTACACAGGGCACAGCCCCCAGGACAGGGTAAGGCAGGGCCCCCCACCATCCCACCCCAGGAAGACAAGTTGTGGCTGGCAACCAGAGGTCCTATATTGTTCAGCAACAATGCCCACCCACCTGCCCTACCTGCTCCTGGCCGCACTGACCATGATGGCATAGGAGTGGGCACTGCCAATCCTCAGCACCCCTCTTGTGCACAGGTCCTGAGTCCACCGCTCCAGCAGGGTCAACTCCAGTTCACACCACACCCAGCCCACAGAATGCCACAGCCGCCAATCCTAGTCGATGTCGTTGAAGGTGGAGGGAACCAGCATGTCCAGGGTGGGGCCCGTCTGCAGAGAGAAGGGCCGGGCTCAGCTCGTAGACCCCCAAAGGGATCCGAAACCAGCGTGCTTCTCAGTTGTGCCCCCAGGCCTAGCACAAGCCCTGACACATAGCAGGACTCTTGGCGGAACAGACAGATAATTTGCAAGTGACAGGTCAACTGCCAGGGCGGTTTGTGCACCTGGGCCAGTGGGGCCAGGAATTCCTCCTCGGAGTGGATGGGGCCCAGTATCTCCCAAGACAGGGCTGAGCCCAGGGCCACATCCCAGCCCCAGGCAAGAAGATTCAGACTTATGACTAAGAGGCAGATGACCCACTGCCTGGCAGGGAGGAAGGCTGGTTGGGGGATGGGGGGGGCTTTGCTTAGCACACTGTGAGTGAGGCTCATGCTGGCACCCAGCCCTCTCCTTTCTTCCTCCTATACTGAATGCCACAAAGTCAGAGAAAGAAGATGCAGAGAAGGCAAAAGGAGCCCAGACATCAGCCCCACATCTCTTCTGACCATGTCCAAGTCAGAAGGGGAACAGGGGTGGCATCCTTAACCCGATATCATGTCCTGTCTCTATCTGAAACTTGGAAACCAAGGTACTCTCCTGCCTCAGTACAGCTGACCTCAGGATGTCTAAACTGTCTCCTCCTCTCGGATCCCCAGACCCAGCTCTGTGCAGTGCATGTCACTCTGGTCAGCTGAATGTTTGAGTGTCTCATACCTGTAATCAGTGCTTTGGGAGATCACTGTAAGAGGTAAGAGGATGGCTT
>NW_022443878.1:0-3500 GCF_009761245.1 Sapajus apella
TGCAACTTCCTAAGGTGAACGAGGACAAAGCAGAGCTGTTAGAAATACAGGTTTCTACTGTGTTTTAAACGCAGTCTTACTGCTAGTTCTTATATGCCCGTGTATGGCTGGAAATATCTGTTTCCAGATTCTCCAAAGAAAGGAATTCTGAACTGCTGCATGCACACATCTGTTTAACTCATAAGTTGATTGCACAGCTTGTCAACCATTCTGCTAGATAGGTTCGTTTTTGTTTTACAGCAATGTATTTCTCATTACAGCCTATACTCCCATTCACTCTGGAATATCCAAACGCAGCTTTTAGAAGAAACGTGTTTCTAACTCGCTGAATCTAAACATAGATGCGACTTCCTAAGGTGAACGCACACAAAGCACAGCAGTTTGATATAGTCGTTTCTCCTGTGTTTTAAACACAGTCTTACTGATAGTTCTTATATGAATGTGTATGGCTGGAATTGTCTGTTTCCAGATTTCCAAGCAAAGGGTTTCTGAACTGCTGCATGCACACATCAGTTTAACTCTGTAACTTGATTACACAGCTTGACAACCATTCCGCTATATAGCTCCGTTTTAATTTTATAGCAAGATATTTCCCATTTCAGCCTATACACCCATTCACTCTGGAATATATAAACGCAGCTTTTAGAAGAAACGTGTTTGTAACTTGCTGAATCTAAACATAGAGGCAAATTCCTAAGGTGAACGAAAACAATGCAGAGCAGTTTGCAATAGAGGTTTCTCCTGTGTTTTAAACGTAGTCTTACTTCTAGTTCTTATATGCCTGTGTATGGCTGGAAATATCTGTTTCCAGATTCTCCAAAGAAAGTATTTCTGAACTGCTGCACACACACGTCAGTTTATCTCTGTAAGTTGATTGCACAGCTTGACAACCATTCTGCTAGAATGCTCCGTTTTTGTTTGAGAGCAAGACATTTCTCATTACAGTCTATACTCCCATTCACTCTGGAATACCCAAACACAGCTTTTATAAGAAACGTGTTTCTAACGCGCTGAATCTAAACATAGGTGCAACTTCCTAAGTTGAACGAACACAAAGCAGAGCAGTTTGAAATAGACGTTTCCCCTGTGTTTTAAATGCAGTCTTACTGCTAGCTCTTATATGCCTGTATATGGCTGGAAATACCTGTTTCCAGATTCTCCAAAGAAAGGATTTCTGAACGGCTGCATGCACACATCTGTTTCACTCTGTAAGTTGATTGCACAGCTTGACAACCATTCTGCTAGATAGCTCCGTATTTGTTTTAGAGCTAGATATTTCTCATTACAGCCCATACTCCCATTCACTCTGGAATCTCCAAACGCAGCTTTTAGAAGAAATGTGTTTCTACCTCGATTAATCTAAACATAGATGCAACTTCCTAAAGTGCACGAACACAAAGCAGAGAGGTTTTGAATAGACGTTACTCCTGTGTTTTAAACGCAGTCTTACTTCTAGTTCTTTTATGCCTGTGTATGGCTGAAAATATCTCTTTCCAGGTTCTTCAAAGAAAGGATTTCTGAACTGCTGCAGACACACATCAGTTTAACTCTGTAAGATGATGGTAGAGCTTGACTATCATTCTGCTAGATAGCTCCGTTTTTGTTTGAGGGCAAGATATTTCTCATTACAGCCTATACTTCCATTTATTCTGTAATATCCAAACGCTGCTTTTAGAAGAAACATGTTTCTAACTCGCTGAATCTAAACATAGATGCAATTTCCTAACATGAACGAAGACAAAGCAGAGCAGTTTGAAATAGACGTTTCTCCTGTGTTTTAAACGCAGCCTTATTGGTAGTTCTTATATGCCTGTATATGGCTGAAAATACCTGTTTCCAGATTCTCCAAAGAAAGGATTTCTGAACTGCTGCACAGTCACATAAGTTTAACTCTGTAAGTTGAATGCACAACTTGACAACCATTCTGCTAGATAGCTGCGTTTTTCCTTTAGAGCTAGATATTTCTCATTAGAGCCTATACTCCCATTCACTCTGGAATATCCAAACGCAGCTTTTACAAGAAACTTGTTTCTAACTCACCGAATCTAAACATAGATGCAACTTCCTAATGTGAATGAACACAAAGCAGAGCAGTTTGAAATAGACGTTTCTCCTGTGTTTTAAACGCAGTCTTACTGCCAGTTCTTATATGCCTGTATATTGCTGAAATATGTTACCAGATTCTCCAAAGAAAGTATTTCTGAATTGCTGCACACAGACATCAGTTTAACTCTGTAAGTTGATTGCACACCTTTACAACCATTCTGTTAGATAGCTGCTTTTTTATTTTAGAGCAATATATTTCTCATTACACCCTATAGTCCATTTCACTCTGGAATATCCAAACGCAGCTTTTAGAAGAAACGTGTTTCTCACTCTCTGAATCTAAATGTAGATGCAACTTCCTTAGGTGAACGAACTCAAAGCAGAGGAGTTTGAAATAGATGATTCTCCTGAGTTTTAAATGCAGTCTTACTGCCAGTTGTTCTATTCGTGTATGTGGCTGGAAATATCTGTTTACAGATTCTCCAAAGAAAGGATTTCTGAACTGCTGCACACTCACATCAGTTTAACTTTGTAAGTTGATTGCACAGCTTGACAACCATTCTGCTAGTTACTTGCGTTTTTGTTTTACAGCAAGATAGTTCTCATTACAGCCTATACTCCCATTCACTTTGGAATAAAGAAAGGAAGGTTTTACAAGAAACGTGTTTCTAACTCACCGAATCTAAACATAGATGCAACTTCCTAAGGTGAACGAACACAAAGCAGAGCAGTTTGAAATAGACGTTTCTCCTGTGTTTTAAACGCAGTCTTACTGCTAGTTCTTATATGCCTGTATATGGCTGGAAATATCTGTTTCCAAATTCTCCAAAGAACGGACTCGGAACTGCTGCACACACACATCAGTTTAATTCTGTAAGTTGATTGTTCAGCTTGACAACCATTATGCTAGGTACCTCAGTTTTTGTTTTAGAGCAAGATATTTCTCATTACAGCCTGTAGGCCAATTCACTCTTTAATATCCAAACGCAGATTTTAGGAGAAACGTGTTTCAAACTCACTGAATCTAAACATAGATGCAACTTCCTAAGTTGAATGAACACAAAGCAGAGCAGTTTGAAATAGACGTTTCTCCTGTGTTTTAAATGCAGTCTTACTGCTAGTTTTTACATACCTGTATATGGCTGGAAATATCTGTTTCAAGATTCTCCAAAGAAAGGATTTCTGAACTGCTGCACACACACATCAGTTTAACTCTGTAAGTTGATTGCACAGCTTCAGAACCATTCTGCTAGATACCTGCGTTTTTCTTTAAAGCAAGATATTTCTCATAACAGCCTAAACTCCCATTCACTCTGGAATATCCAAACGCAGCTTTTAGAGGAAACGTGTTTCTATCTCGCTGAATCTAAACATAGATGCAACTTCCTAAGGTGAACGAACTCAAAGCAGCGCAGTTTGAAATAGACGATCCTCCTGTGTTTTAAACCCACTAT
>NW_022443879.1:0-3499 GCF_009761245.1 Sapajus apella
GGGATCACAGGTACGTGCCACCACGCCTGGGTAATTTTTTCTATATTCAGTAGAGATGGGGTTTCATCATGTTGGCCACACTGGTCCCTAACTCCTGACCTCATGTAATCCACCCACATCGGCCTCCCAAAATGCCGGGATTACAGGCATAAGCCACCACGCCTGGCCAAAGAATAAACACTGAAATTGAGGTTTCTGTTAACCCTCTATTGAATACCACAAAAATACATTTGAAGAGACACACAGAAACTTACTGTCATGCACATACACATAAAATGGTAAATTCTGTGCTCACAAACTATTTTTTCTTCAACTGCTCTGACCTAACACTTCTGACTCATATCCTGTGCTGAATGTGTGGGGCCTTACCTGCCCTCTGGCCAGCTTCTCCTGACCGGGGCATTCTCAGCTTCAAATCAGTTCGCCGAAGAAACACTTCAATATTTATTAAACTGTTGATTTGACTGGTAAATTTAGGCCATTTTGTTACCCCAATTTTTATCCTTATCCATTTCAATAAATGTATAGACAGAAGGTGGAGCCAGGAGAGACAGCACATGCCTGTACTGTCAGCTCTTCTCCAGGCTGAGGCGGCAGGAGTGCTTAAGCCCAGGCCAGGAGTCAGAAGCCGGCCTGTACCACACAGTGAGGACCCGTCTCTTTAGGACAAAATGCAGAGGTAAATGTTGCCTGTAAGTTGTGTAAAATAAAATGCAAAAGGAACTCATCAAGATGAAAGTAACTTCTAAGAGAGGTCTATGTTATGGGTAGACCTTACAATATACGACATTCTGGAGTTTGTCAAGTTCTTTAAGAACTGAGTTTGGCATCACTACGACCTCCATGTCTACTCTGACGACTTAGAACCTCAGTTCTGATCAGTAGCTGTCTCACACAGTCCCTTCAGACCTCTAAGCCTTCCTTTCTGCATCAGCAACATAGGGAGAATACACACAGGCCTTATTGTACTTGGAAGGTTCCGATAAGATGTACATGAAAACACGATTACATCCGAAAGAATAACCAAAAGGCTCACTTTGTTCTCTCACAACCTCATCTACGAAATCCTACAGAACATGACACAGAGGCTTGCCATACACACCAAGCAAGGAGTTTCCACAGCTACTTGCATGCTTGTGTATAAGGTACAGTCTATTAAGTCTCATCATTATTTGTTCATTCTTTCACAGTTTTTCAATATTCTGAAAAAGGAGTCCAGCAATTCCTTGTTACAAAGGCACACCCATTGTGAGGCTTATTCTGTGAAAGAAAGTAAGAGCCAAACTGAAGTTTAAATACAAGAGCTGTAAGACATTTTCTCCGTACTAATAAAATCTCTGCCATTAAAATGAAAGAAATGAGCTGCTCGTATTTCTATGTCTTTATGATATAATGTTTTCTGTTTCACTGGGCTTAGTGTTTGTTCAAGGAACTGGTTACCCAGAATTATCTGTAGTTAGATTCATCTATTTCTAAACTCCTAAAGGATTTTAGACTGAAGGCTGCTGGTCCTGGCTGATGCCTATCACCCAAAAAGCCTATGTCACCTGGTTACCAGGAAACAACCAAGTCAGGCTAGTGGCTCACAATGCCCCACCCCACAGCCCCACCGCCCCACCCAATGGCTCACAATGCCCATCCCTGCTGCTGCCCACCTTGTGGTCACCTGCCCTAATGTGTGACTGCATTATTCATCCTGGGCTGCCTAAGCTTTCCAGTCCTGAAAAAATTGTGTGTGTGGAGGGGAGGGTGGTTGTTATTGGAAGTCACCCTGGGCGCTGAACTCAGCAGAAAACCCTGGTTACTAATGTCAGTTCCATTAGCATCTCTGGTTTTCTGAGTCTGGTAGCTTTCATTTGCTCAACAAATGTAGTGATACGCAATGTTTGACTGATTTTGTAACTAAATGCTCCTCTCCTGTCTTACAAGTGTTAGTTTTTGTCTTCAATTTGACCATAGCGAAAAAATGGAATGTTTCCTCTCTCCTCCCCTTTCCCATCCTGTAGGAAGGGGAGCCATGAAAATAAACTCTCTTCCACAGGCAGGGTCTGGCCTTCCAACTCTCAAGTCTGTGCCTTACAAATTCAAGTCTAAAGTCATTTCATCTCTTTTGGAACCTGTAACCATGAGCTAGCTCTACCTGTCTCTCAGAACAAGGAGGTGAACAAAGCCCGTGAAGTTACTGGAGTAGGGCTGAAGAGACATTCATGTCAAAGTGGGAATTTTAAAGGAATCAGAGCTCCACGGCTAAACTTTTGGGTAAAACCAAAACAAAACAACTTATTTTTACAGCTCTGGCAGCAACATTTCATACCTTTTGGGGTCATTTTAAACATGTCCCTTAAGTTTTCCTTCGGTTTTCAAATTACAATTGGAAGAAATCAAGCTGCTTCTGTCAAGGTGACTTAAAACCATCTATTAAGAACAAATGTAATCTCTTCCATGGCAAACTCTATTTTAAATTTTAGAAGTCTCCAAATATTTGAGTCTGAATTATCCCAATGATTAGCTTCCTTATCGAATAGGAGAAAAGAAACGATTGGGCCTTTAACCGGCTCCTTCACTGAGGTACCATACTAGCTGGATAGGTCAGGCTAGAGGATGGGATGGAGGCTCCCAAACTGGAGTATTTGAATTTTCATTGAGGAAAGGGAGAGACTAGACCAAAAAGGCCTCAAGCAAGAAGGCTCGACAACAAAGACAAGAGGCAGGACTAGCCTTTGTCCCCCATGCCCAGCCCTGGGAAAGCTGGCTATAGGCAGGAGGGAGCTGGAAGCTGAGGATGTCTTTGGGGCGATGGGATGGGAAGGAGGTGGGGGAGGTGGTGGCCAGAGATGTGCCAGAGAGCAAATGGCACCCGTGGCTTCTTTACCTTTGCGCCTCTTTGTGTTGGTGGCAGGCTCTGCAGTGGTGGATGCTGGTGCTGCAGCTGCCACAGACTCAGTCTCAGATTCACAGCAAGGTGCCACCTTCTGCCTGCAGCAGGCACAACAGAGGCCAGCCCTGGGGCCTAGGCAGCAACTGAGTGTATTTCCCATGAGGGATCTAGAAGGGGACCTTCAAAACAACACAACACACAAAATCAAAAACAAAAAATGACAACAACAACAAAAAAGAAAAAAACAAAACTAAGCAACACACAAAATCAAAAAAAAGAAAACAACAACCACAACAACAAAGAAAAAAACAAAGCAACAGAGCAAGCGCCAAGGGCACAAACACTTCCGCGACAGTAGTCGGAGCTCCTCCTCTCCCCACTCCCAGCTTCCGACTGAAGGCTGCTGGCCCTGGCTGATGCCTGTCACCCACAAAGCCTCCTATGTCACCTCGTTACCAGGAAACAACAAAGTCAGGCCAGTGGCTCACAATGCCATGCCCCACAATCCCATCCAATGGCTCACAATGCCCATCCCTGCTGCTGCCCACCTTGGCAACCCTGCCCCTCTTGGTGTCTGCAATATTCATCCTGGGCTGCCTGAGATATTCCATGTTTCACTAC